>NC_042986.1:42625044-42670044 GCF_901001165.1 Salmo trutta
CCTCCTTCTCTATGTGGCTGTGAGGCTCCTCCTCCTCTTTGTGGCTGTGAGGCTCCTCCTCTATGTGGCTGTGTGGCTCCTCCTCCTCCTCTATGTGGCTGTGAGGCTCCTCCTTCTCCTCTATGTGGCTGTGAATCTCCTCCTCCTCCTCTATATGGCTGTGAGTCTCCTCCTCCTCCTCTATGTGGCTGTGAGGCTCCTCCTCCTCCTCTATGTGGCTGTGAGGCTCCTCCTCCTCCTCTATGTGGCTTTGAGGCTCCTCCTCCTCTATGTGGCTGTGTGGCTCCTCCTCTATGTGGCTGTGAGTCTCCTCCTCCTCCTCTATGTGGCTGTGAGGCTCCTCCTCCTCTTTGTGGCTGTGAGGCTCCTCCTCCTCTATGTGGCTGTGTGGCTCCTCCTCCTCCTCTATGTGGCTGTGAGGCTCCTCCTCCTCTATGTGGCTGTGAGGCTCCTCCTCCTCCTCGATGTGGCTGTTAGTCTCCTCCTCCTCCTTTTGTGGCTGTGAGGCTCCTCCTCCTCCTCTATGTGGCTGTGAGGCTCCTCCTCCTCCTCTTTGTGGCTGTGAGGCTCCTCCTCCTCCTCTTTGTGGCTGTGAGGCTCCTCCTCCTCCTCTTTGTGGCTGTGAGGCTCCTCCTCCTCCTCTATGTGGCTGTGAGGCTCCTCCTCCTCTTTGTGGCTGTGAGGCTCCTCCTCCTCCTCTTTGTGGCTGTGAGGCTCCTCCTCCTACTCTTTGTGGCTGTGAGGCTCCTCCTCCTTCTCTTTGTGGCTGTGAGGCTCCTCGAGAGTAGACTCACAGCCAGGTTACAGCCATGATCAACGGGTCCTTTGTGGCTCAGTTGGTAGAGCATGGTGTTTGCAATGCAAGGGCTGTGGGTTCGATTCCCACTGAGGGCCAGTACGAGGAAAACATTTATGAAATGTATGCATTCACTACTGTAAGTTGCTCTGGATAAGAGTGTCTGCTAAATGACTAAAAATGTTTTTTTTTTAAATCAACGGCCACCCTGGAGCCATTAGAGTTGTGTGCCTTGCTCAAGGGCACATGGGCAGATGTTTCACCTTGTCTTATAAGGGTTTTGAACTAGTGACTTACCGTCCGAATTCTGGAACTGATAGGCTGCCTGATAAAATGTATTTTAACACCTAAAAGTAACATGGTGGGGACATCATTCCACTCGTCTTCTCTCTCTCCTCACTGTCACTTTAAGGACACCATGGACTCGTGTGTGTTTGTGTGTGTGTGTGTGTGTGTGTGTGTGTGTGTGTGTGTGTGTGTGTGTGTGTGTGTGTGTGTGTGTGTGTGTGTGTGTGTGTGTGTGTGTGTGTGTGTGTGTGTGTGTGTGTGTGTGTGTGTGTGTGTGTGTGTGTTTGTTCCTTCTTCGCTTGTGTTTCTGCATGGGTGTGTGTGTGTGCGTGTGTTCTTGTGTGTGTGCATGTGTGTCAGTGGTGGCTGGTATGTGGACATATCGGCAGACAGGCTCATTATATTGGCTAAAATGTAATAAATGGAATGGAATGGTTATTAAAAAAATAATAATACAGTTTATTATTATTTATTGTTTATTGTCACAGAAACTGTATTGGTGAAATGTATTGTTTTACAACACGTCAAACTCATTCCACAGAGTGCCAAGTGTCTGCTGGTGTTTCGCTCCTCCCTTGTACTTTATTAGTGAATTAAGGCCACTAATTTAGTAAGGAACTCCCCTCACCTTTGGTTGTCTAGGTCTTCATTGAAAAGGACGAAACAAAAAACCACGCAGACACTCGGCTCTTCGTGGAATGAGTTTGACACCCCAGTTTTTTTCAACGGTTGATCAACAGATTTTAAAAAAAATCTTCACCTTGTGGAAATTTAAACCAGCGACCTTTCGGTTACAAGGCCCAACGCCCTAACCTCTAGGCTACCTGCCGACCTATCAAACCATGAGAGAGAGAGAGAGATTGCATTTATATGTTGCTCTGAATGACGTGTCATATTGATAACAAGCTTAACTGTGTTTTCACAACAGTTGTATTAGAGAGAGCGAGTCGGTGGAAAAGGAGAGGACGTGTTTTACTCTCTGTTTCACCAGTTATGGCTTTCAGAAATAACCCCCTTAATAACAGTCATTTTGTAAGTCAGCCCAGCTTCATATAGAGCTGTCCAGAGTCATTGGTTTACAGAGTTGGGACATTGAGATTTCTGCATTATGATGTGTTATTATCTATGCATAAGTCACTTTAATAACTCTACCTACATGTACATATTACCTCAATTACCTCGACTAAGCGGGTGCCCCCGCACATTGACTCTGTACCAGTACCCCCCCTTGTATATAGCCTCACTATTGTGCATTTTACTGCTGCTCTTTAATTATTTGTTACTTTTATTTCTTATTTTGTAAGGTATTTTTCTAAAAACTGCATTGTTGGTTAAGGGCTTGTAAGTAAGCATTTCACTGTTGGGTGAAATTTCACGTGTTGTATTCGACGCATGTGACCATTTTTCTTAATTTGATTTTGATTTAACATGACATTGTAAAATTCTATGGCACCAATATTAGCATACCATTAACATAACATGGGAATAGAATAAATGTTCTATTATTTAAATGATGGTATGTAACTGGATGTCTAGCCTGGTTGACAGTATTTTTAGACCTTCCCTGTAGCTCAGTTGGTAGAGCATGGTGTTTGCAACGCATGTTGTTTGCAATGCCAGGGTTGTGGGTTCGATTCCCACGGAGGGCCAGTACCAAAAAAAAAAATTATGAAATGAAATGTAAGTCGCTCTGGATAAGAGTTTCTGCTAAATGACTAAAATGTAAAATGTAAATAACATTCCAGTCCTTGTCAAGGAGTGGAATGTTTTCTAAACAGACTGGCAACCAGGCTGGTCTACTGAATGTCTAGAGTTGGCTCAATTATTTCTTATTTAAAATAAACAATCATGTCCAATGATACACTGTGCTAAGCTAGATATCTCTAGAATAATATAGTGTATTATTCTAGAGATATCTAGCTTAGCACAGTGTATCATTGGACATGATTGTTTATTTTATTTTTAATAAGAAATAATTTAGGACTCACAACCCGAAGACCACGTGTAACCACACCAGCCCAGGACTTCCACATTTGGCTTCTTAACCTGCGGGATCGTCTGAGACCAGCCACCTGGACAGCCGATGAAATTGAGGAGTGTTTATTATCTGTAATAAAGAAAGCCCTTTTGTTGGGGGAAAAACTTGTTCTGATTGGCTGGGCCTGGCACCCCTGTGGTTATATGGAGTCTTCGGGTTGTGAGTCTGGTTTGACGTATTGACAAATTCTCTTAAACGACGTTGGAAGAAAGCTTATGGTATATAAATTAACATTCAACGGCTGCGCCCCTGCCCAGTCATGTGAAATCCATAGATTACGGCCTAATGAATTTATTTAAAATTGACTGATTTCCTTATATGAACTGGTACTGTAACTCGTTAAAGTCGTTGAAATTGTTGCGTGTTGCGTTTATATTTTTGGTTCTGCATATTTAAACATTTTTGTATTTCTAGTATGTAAGTCTATGTGACAGTCAGCAGATAAATCATATCCAATGAATACGTAAAGTGTAAGAATGAATCTACTGCGGAGATTTTTAAAGGATGGAATTAAACATTGCCTATATCTAATTGCATTATTAATTCATTTCAATTTATTAAGCACTACTTTTTTGACCACTTTTTTATTAAATGTGAATATTTTTTTCTTAAAGTGTACTGCACTGTTGAGAGCTTGTAAGTAAACATTTCACTGTTGCCATTTGCACCCTTTGTCCTATGAACGTGACGAATAAACTGTGATTTGATTAATTTGGTATTGATGCATACAGCTGGATCTACACATCACATGGCGTGGGATGTGGTCGACATGAGACCACACAGTGTTTTCTCTAAGGTCCATTATAAATGATGGCCTACTGTATATTGCCCTCCTACAAACAAGCCCCAGGCTGCTCTGTAAGGTCCATTATAAATGATGGCCTATATTTCCCCTCCTACAAATAAACCCCAGGGTGCTCTGTAAGGTCCATTATAAATGATGGCCTATATTTCCCCTCCTACATATTAAACAGCGTTTTCTCTAAGGTCCATTATAAATGATGGCCTACTGTATATTGCCCTCCTACAAACAAGCCCCAGGCTGCTCTGTAAGGTCCATTATAAATGATGGCCTATTTTTCCCCTCCTACAAATAAACCAGTGTTCTCTCTAAGGTCCATTATGAACGACAGCCCTACTACAAATAAACCACACAGTTGTTTGCTTATGTTTTATTGTCAGCAGATATAAAAAAAAATATCAATGAATTTATGTCTGTATGATACAGTGTATAACTGCTACCTATGAACACAACATGTGGACTCTCTTGGTATCGGAAAAGCAACAAGTCATTTTCAAAGTGTGTCATGTCAACACAAATGATTACTTGAACTTGAACATGGAAATATGTTGATATTGTTATTATTATCCGTAAGATAGACTGACTGAAAGGTAGAATTAGTTCACATCTTTAGTTGTATTAGGACTAAACACTATAGTTGACCCAGTTTGTCTATGGTTCACAATGACAGGCCAGAATAACGCCTATGTATTTACAGCAAAGTGTACAGGCTACGTCACTGTTGAAGGCCCGTAGCTTCACTACAGTGTAGACTACCTGCCTTCACCACAGTGTAGACTACCTGTCTTCACTACAGTGTAGACTACCTGCCTTCACTACAGTGTAGACTACCTGCCTTCACTACAGTGTAGACTACCTGCCTTCACTACAGTGTAGACTACCTGCCTTCACTACAGTGTAGACTACCTGTCTTCACTACAGTGTAGACTACCTGCCTTCACTACAGTGTAGTCTACCTGCCCTCACTACAGTGTAGACTACCTGCCCTCACTACAGTGTAGACTACCTGCCTTCACTACAGTGTAGACTACCTGCCTTCACTACAGTGTAGACTACCTGCCTTCACTACAGTGTAGACTACCTGCCTTCACTACAGTGTAGACTACCTGCCTTCACTACAGTGTAGACTACCTGCCTTCACTACAGTGTAGACTACCTGCCTTCACTACAGTGTAGACTACCTGTCTTCACTACAGTGTAGACTACCTGCCTTCACTACAGTGTAGTCTACCTGCCCTCACTACAGTGTAGACTACCTGCCCTCACTACAGTGTAGACTACCTGCCTTCACTACAGTGTAGACTACCTGCCTTCACTACAGTGTAGACTACCTGCCTTCACTACAGTGTAGACTACCTGCCTTCACTACAGTGTAGACTACCTGCCTTCACTACAGTGTAGTCTACCTGCCCTCACTACAGTGTAGACTACCTGCCTTCACTACAGTGAAGACTACCTGCCCTCACTACAGTGTAGACTACCTGCCCTCACTACAGTGTAGACTACCTGCCTTCACTACAGTGTAGACTACCTGCCTTCACTACAGTGTAGACTACCTGCCTTCACTACAGTGTAGACTACCTGCCTTCACCACAGTGTAGACTACCTGCCTTCACTACAGTGTAGACTACCTGCCTTCACCACAGTGTAGACTACCTGCCTTCACTACAGTGTAGACTACCTGCCTTCACTACAGTGTAGACTACCTGCCTTCAGTACAGTGTAGACTACCTGCCTTCACTACAGTGTAGACTACCTGCCT
This sequence comes from Salmo trutta, assembly GCF_901001165.1. Lineage (NCBI taxonomy): Eukaryota > Metazoa > Chordata > Actinopteri > Salmoniformes > Salmonidae > Salmo > Salmo trutta. The sequence goes on from NC_042986.1 coordinate 42,630,731, forward strand.
TCACTACAGTGTAGTCTACCTGCCCTCACTACAGTGTAGACTACCTGCCTTCACTACAGTGAAGCCTACCTGCCCTCACTACAGTGTAGACTACCTGCCCTCACTACAGTGTAGACTACCTGCCTTCACTACAGTGTAGACTACCTGCCTTCACTACAGTGTAGATTACCTGCCTTCACTACAGTGTAGACTACCTGCCTTCACTACAGTGTAGACTACCTGCCTTCACTACAGTGTAGACTACCTGCCTTCACTACAGTGTAGACTACCTGCCCTCACTACAGTGTAGACTACCTGCCTTCACTACAGTGTAGACTACCTGCCTTCACTACAGTGTAGACTACCTGCCTTCACTACAGTGTAGACTACCTGCCCTCACTACAGTGTAGACTACCTGCCTTCACTACAGTGTAGACATCCTGCCTTCACTACAGTGTAGACTACCTGCCTTCTCAGGACACCAGGGGGAGACAAATGTCCATGAAAAAGAAAAACTCCCCTCCAATCCTGGACAGAATCTATACGATTCCCTATTATTTATTCCATATGATTATATTCCATATTATATATTCCATGTTAAATATTAAATATTTAAGTCATACCGTGGCTACAATAATAATCACCTAATGTAGATTCAAGCAAACATAAATAATATGATCATAGTTTGTTTTGAATGGCATCAATATTAACATACCATATTGACATGTATCCTCTAAACCTGTAGGCGACTACATTCCTGCCGGTCTACATTCTAGCATCTTTTTGAACGCTTTCCTGAAGCTGTCATCCAGGAAGGCGTAAAGAAAAGGGTTCAGACAAGAGTTGGCGTAGCTGAGGCTGGTGATGAAGTAGGACAACCCGATGAGCAGCGGAGTGGTCCTCAGGTCGGTGGTGAGAGCCACTATGGTGCTGAGGTGAAACCCCGTCCAACAGAACAGACACACCGCTAAGACTATAAACACCATAATAGTTACTTTCTTTTTAGCCTTGTCCAGAGCCTTGGCGTTGGAGTTGAGGCGCATGTTCCGTAGTTTGTACAACATCATGGTGTAGAGAATACAGATGGTCGACACCGGGATGGCGAAGCCGAGGATCAAGGTGTATATCCGGCTCGCCTTGAACCACAAACTCTCCGGGCTTGGGAAGCTGAGAACGCAGCTTTTCCGTTCCAAGTCATCGGGACTGATATAGACCCCGGCGAATACCGTGAACGGCATCACGATGAGAATCACGAGGATCCAGACGCACAGGCTCACTATCTTGGCCGCGCGGTACGTGCGGTATGGCATACGCTTTGAACGCACCGTCGCCAGGACGACCAGATAACGGTCCACACTCATGACCGTCAGGAAGTAAATACTGGAGAAGATGTTATAGTGGTCTATGCTCAGGATGATCTTACACAGCACCTCTCCTAAGGGCCAGTAGTGGAGCAGATGCTCGGCGATGTTGATGGGTAGTACCAGGGTAAACAGGTCGTCGGCTATCGCCAAGTTTAGGATAAACATATTGGTCACGGTCTTCATTTTTGGCGCTTTGAGGATAACGTAAATAACGGCCGTGTTCCCCGTTAACCCCACGGCGCATATTACCGAATATATCACAGGCAGGACAACATAGAGGTCCGCGTAAAAGTAGAACTCTGACTGGGGAGTGCAGTTCAGATCTGTCCGGTTAGTCGCGCTCAGATAATAGTAGTCCGTGGATTCGTTACACACCACCGGAAATACCCTGCGGGTGTTCGAGATAGATATATTCTCCATCTTCTAAGTCTTCTAATGTATTATTGCACGTAAGAATAGAGGAAAGCACGTCGTTCAGGATGCATGTTTGTTTAGAGGTAAAATAGGCAGTGGTGAAGTGTCATGTTGGCTCTTGTGTAGGTCGGCTCTGTCTGATTTTACGCATGCATTCCTCATCACGAAATCTATGGAGAGCAGAAATATTGAATACAAAATGAAAAGCAGTACATCACAACAAACCTCTTCTGCTGTTAATAGTTTATTCACAACACATTATATCCTAATTTAACCCTAATTTATCATAATGGATTGGAGAAACACAACACCCACCTACACGAATAGATCCACTTGGCACAGACGTCAATTTAACGTATATTCCCAGCCAGCTCCACGTTGGTTCAAAGTCATTTCATTGAAAAACAATGTTGTGGAAGCAACGTTGATTTAACCAGCGTGCGCCCGGTGGTGACGCACTGTTATTCGAATTAGAACCTGCAATAGGAGCACAATTATAAATATTATTTTAAACTGAGACTGCAGAAATACATTTTCAACAATAATAATATTTCTATTTTTTGTTGTTGTTGTTGTTGTTGTTTTCTCCCGCCCAAACACATAACATATTTCGTGCGTAAACATGTTTGTGCCATGTACTAAAATACACAATCAAAAGTAACAAAAACAAAAGCTCATTTAGGGACTTACCGTGCTCGATGGAGGCTCGCTCCTTTTCCTTTCTGTCTTCTGTGCGGGCGGTGAGCAGCAGCAGCAGCAGCGCGAGCTGGAGATGTCCACGTCCCAACCAGTTTGACCGGAGGGAAACACCGGACCGGGTGACGTCAGTCCACAGCACAGCGCGCAGTGAGACACGAAGGCACTCAGCTTGCTGTAGGTACCCAGAAGTGTTGCTATACTTCCTGTCCTGTGCTGAGGAAAAGCCAAGTGGTGATATTACTCCTCCGCATAGACTTTTTGTGTATTTATTGTAAGGCTTAACTGTTGGCGTATTGTTGTGTGGTATGGCTGCTATGAGTGACAATCTTTTTTTCCTGTATGGATGGAGATCCTATAAGTTGTTATTGCTCCTGGACTCTAAGTGTATGTGGGCAATATAATATTACCTTGATTGACTTGCTGTAAGGCTTGGTGTTGTTACAGTGTGAACATTACAGGTGTCTATGAAGGCAATATTACAGGGGTCTATGATGGGAACATTACAGTGGTCTATGATGGGAACATTACAGTGGTCTATGATGGGAACATTACAGTGGTCTATGATGGGAACATTACAGGTGTCTATGAAGGGAATATTACAGGGGTCTATGATGGGAACATTACAGTGGTCTATGATGGGAACATTACAGTGGTCTATGATGGGAACATTACAGTGGTCTATGATGGGAACATTACAGTGGTCTATGATGGGAACATTACAGTGGTCTGTTGTCTATGATGGGAAACATTACGGTGGTCTGTGATGGGAACATTACAGTGGTCTATGATGGGAACATTACAGTGGTCTATGATGGGAACATTACAGTGGTCTATGATGGGAACATTACAGTGGTCTGTGAGGAGAACATTACAATGGTGTGACGCACGTCATAGAGAGGAGACCAAGGTGCAGCGTGGTATGTGCTCATGATTAGTATTTATTATAACTCAGAACACTAAATCAAAACAACAAACAAAGGAACACGAACATTACGTTCTGCATGCTTTACTGAACTGTACAAAAACAAGATCCAACAACTGATGGAGGGAAAAGGGCTGCCTAAGTATGATTCCCAATCAGAGACAACGATAGACAGCTGCCTCTGATTAGGAACCATACTCGGCCAAACACAAAGAAATACAAAACATAGAATGCCCACCCCATGTCACACCCTGACCTAACCAAACACAGAAAAACGGCTCTCTCAGATCAGGGCGTGACAAATGGTTTATGATGGGAACAATACAGTGGTCTATGATGGGAACATTACAGTGGTCTATGATGGGGACATTACAGTGGTCTATGATGGGAACATTACAGTGGTCTATGATGGGAACAATGCAGTGGTCTATGATGGGAACATTACAGTGGTCAATGATAGAAACATTACAGTGGTCTGTGATGGGGACATTACAGTGGTCTATGATGGGAACATTACAGTGGTCTATGATGGGAACATTACGGTGGTCTATGATGGGAGGAAACTTTTCATAACCACTCTGTAATATAGACTTATACATTATTTACATCTGTTAGTCACAGCACATGGCCTCAGACCTCTGGTGTTTCTGAGTTAGGGTGGTCTCTGTTTGGCTTGGTTGAAACATAGTTCATTCTAGGCTATTGCTGCTCAGTGGACTAACACACAGTCTTTTAGGATTTAGCGCAGAGGGTTAACACAGTCTTGTGGGTCACAGATGAGCCAGAGCCACTTGGGTGGTCAGACCCTCAAACATTGATCATTCTAATCATGTGAGATGCTTCATGTGAATTCCGGGCTCTCTCTCTTTCTCTCAATTTATGTCAAGCAAAGTTTGAGCCGCCTTAGAAACTTTCTTAGTGAAGTTTTACCTTCTTTTTCCCCAAAGGTATTTTCATATTTCCCCAGTTCCTAAATATTCCTGTAATGTTTCCGTTCCTCCCTGGCTTTCATCTCCAATCTCCTCCTTTACCTCTGTGACTGTCAACTCAAATCCACTTTTCTACATTATAGTTAACTTTTTCAATTATCTCTTCCTCCTCTCCTCCCCTCATCCCCTCCTCCTCGCTTCCTCTCCTCCTCCCTCTCATCTAATGGTTTCGTTCTGCATCCATAACGAGGCACACACGTGTAACAGATGGCTAAGTGCTCTGCTACTGCCTTCCTAAGACCTAGAAGTACTGTTACCCAGGATACTGTTACCCAGGATACTGTTACCCAGGATTCTCTTCAGCAGTACTGTTACCCAGGATACTGTTACCCAGGATTCTCTTCAGCAGTACTGTTACCCAGGATACTATTACCCAGGATTCTCTTCAGCAGTACTGTTACACAGGATTCTCTTCAGCAGTACTGTTACCCAGGATACTGTTACCCAGGATACTGTTACCCAGGATTATCTTCAGCAGTACTGTTACCAGGATACTGTTACCCAGGATTCTCTTCAGCAGTACTGTTACCCAGGATACTGTTACACAGGATTCTCTTCAGCAGTACTGGTACCCAGGATACTGTTACCCAGGATTCTCTTCAGCAGTACTGTTACCCAGGATACTATTACCCAGGATTCTCTTCAGCAGTACTGTTACCAGGATACTGTTACCCAGGATTCTCTTCAGCAGTACTGTTACCAGGATACTGTTACCCAGGATTCTCTTCAGCAGTTCTGTTACCCAGGATACTGTTACCCAGGATTCTCTTCAGCAGTACTGTTACCCAGGATACTGTTACCCAGGATACTGTTACCCAGGATACTGTTACCCAGGATTCTCTTCAGCAGTTCTGTTATCCAGGTACTGTTACCCAGGATTCTCTTCAGCAGTACTGTTACCCAGGATACTATTACCCAGGATTCTCTTCAGCAGTACTGTTACCCAGGATACTATTACCCAGGATTCTCTTCAGCAGTACTGTTACCCAGGATACTATTACCCAGGATTCTCTTCAGCAGTACTGTTACACAGGATTCTCTTCAGCAGTACTGTTACCCAGGATACTGTTACCCAGGATTCTCTTCAGCAGTTCTGTTACCCAGGATACTGTTACCCAGGATTCTCTTCAGCAGTACTGTTACCAGGATACTGTTACCCAGGATTCTCTTCAGCAGTACTGTTACCCAGGTACTGTTACCCAGGATTCTCTTCAGCAGTACTGTTACCAGGATACTATTACCCAGGATTCTCTTCAGCAGTACTGTTACCAGGATACTGTTACCCAGGATTCTCTTCAGCAGTTCTGTTACCCAGGTACTGTTACCCAGGATTCTCTTCAGCAGTACTGTTACCCAGGATTCTCTTCAGCAGTACTGTTACCCAGGATACTGTTACCCAGGATTCTCTTCAGCAGTTCTGTTACCCAGGATACTGTTGCCAGGATATTGTTACCCAGGCTACTGTTACCCAAGATACTGTTAACCAGGACACTATTACCCATGATTCTCTTCAGCAGTACTGTTACCCAGGAAACTGTTACCCAGGTTACTGTTACCCAGGATTCTCTTCAGCAGTATTGTTATCCAGGGATGTCACTAGAGATTCATGGATAGGGGGGCTAAGCCACTTTTAGGGGGTTCTGGGCATACTCCCCCAGGATTTTTTTTATAGCCCCCAGAATGTCTTTACATACATGTATTTATAGAGTAACAACGGGTGTAAAATCTAACAAAATAAGGTTCTTTTTGGTCAAGGTTGGCGAAAAGTATGCCTGTCTCATAGTTTATGTTAGACACTGATCTAATATGACTTACTTAAATTCTATCCAAATAAATTCATTAAAGTCCACTCTGTCCCCATCCATCCAACACCAACAAAAGGCACAAAAATGGCTGTACTATGTAGCCAAAATACATTTTGGATATGATTTTGAGAGACAGCGAGAGAGCGAGAGAGTGAGAGAGAGAGAGAGAGAAAGGAGACGACATGCAGGTCATATTATACATTATAAAAAAAGTATTTATTTACAGTACATCCCATTTTTCATGTGTCTCGCTAAAGAATATCTCACTACCTAGCATTTCCATCTCCTCCCCTCTCTCCTTCATTACTTTCTCCAGCACGCAGACAGAGGGGCTGTCAACAGTTTAATTAAACATGTTTTGTTGTGAAAACGTGTTCCTATCGATGTTCCCGAACAGATTTCACTAGGTTTCCCAAATTAAGCGCTGGGTAAATGCAGGAACAGGTTTGGAGACGACTTCGGTATGACTGCACTTCAGGAAGAAACTGAAGCAGGACAACACAAGCAATTAATCTAAAGGAAACCGGACACCAATAATTTCCATGTCCAAATTCTGTGAGAGCTTCAGTTTGTTAGAACATAGACATAGTGTTGTGGTATATACTATAGTAGTGTAGTGGACCATAGTGATGTGGTATTTACTATAGTAGTGTAGTGGACCATAGTGATGTAGTATTTACTATAGTAGTGTAGTGTAGTGGACCATAGTGATGTGGTATTTACTATAGTAGTGTAGTGGACCATAGTGATGTGGTATTTACTATAGTAGTGTAGTGTAGTGGACCATAGTGATGTGGTATTTACTATAGTAGTGTAGTGTAGTGGACCATAGGGATGTAGTATTTACTATAGTAGTGTAGTGGACCATAGTGATGTAGTATTTACTATAGTAGTGTAGTGGACCATAGTGATGTAGTATTTACTATAGTAGTGTAGTGTAGTGGACCATAGTGTTGTAGTATTTACTATAGTAGTGTAGTGGACCATAGTGATGTGGTATTTACTATAGTAGTGTAGTGGACCATAGGGATGTAGTATTTACTATAGTAGTGTAGTGTAGTGGACCATAGTGTTGTAGTATTTACTATAGTAGTGTAGTAGACCATAGTGATGTAGTATTTACTATAGTAGTGTGGTGGACCATAGTGTTGTAGTATTTACTATAGTAGTGTGGTGGACCATAGTGTTGTAGTATTTACTATAGTAGTGAGGTATAGTGGACCATAGTGATGTAGTATTTACTATAGTAGTGTAGTGGACCATAGTGATGTAGTATTTACCATAGTAGTGTAGTATAGTAGACCATAGGGATGTGGTATTTACTATAGTAGTGTAGTATAGTGGACCATAGTGATGTAGTATTTACTATAGTAGTGTAGTGGACCATAGTGATGTGGTGTTTACTATAGTAGTGTAGTGGACCATAGTGATGTAGTATTTAATATAGTAGTGTAGTGGACCATAGTGATGTTGTATTTACTATAGTAGTGTAGTGTAGTGGACCATAGTGATGTGGTATTTACTATAGTAGTGTAGTGTAGTGGACCATAGTGATGTAGTATTTACTATAGTAGTGTAGTGGACCATAGTGATGTAGTATTTACTATAGTAGTGTAGTGGACCATAGTGATGTAGTATTTACTATAGTAGTGTAGTGGACCATAGTGTTGTAGTATTTACTATAGTAGTGTAGTGGACCATAGTGATGTAGTATTTACTATAGTAGTGTAGTGGACCATAGTGTTGTAGTATTTACTATAGTAGTGTAGTGGACCATAGTGATGTAGTATTTACTATAGTAGTGTAGTGTAGTGGACCATAGTGATGTAGTATTTACTATAGTAGTGTAGTGTAGTGGACCATAGTGTTGTGGTATTTACTATAGTAGTGTAGTAGACCATAGTGATGTAGTATTTACTATAGTAGTGTAGTGGACCATAGTGTTGTAGTATTTACTATAGTAGTGTAGTGGACCATAGTGATGTAGTATTTACTATAGTAGTGTAGTGTAGTGGACCATAGTGATGTAGTATTTACTATAGTAGTGTAGTATAGTAGACCATAGTGATGTAGTATTTACTATAGTAGTGTAGTGGACCATAGTGATGTGGTATTTACTATAGTAGTGTAGTGGACCATAGTAATGTAGTATTTACTATAGTAGTGTAGTGGACCATAGTGTTGTGGTATTTACTATAGTAGTGTAGTAGACCATAGTGATGTGGTATTTACTATAGTAGTGTAGTGTAGTGGACCATAGTGATGTAGTATTTACTATAGTAGTGTAGTGTAGTGGACCATAGTGTTGTGGTATTTACTATAGTAGTGTAGTAGACCATAGTGATGTGGTATTTACTATAGTAGTGTAGTGGACCATAGTGATGTGGTATTTACTATAGTAGTGTAGTAGACCATAGTGATGTGGTATTTACTATAGTAGTGAGGTATAGTGGACCATAGTGATGTGGTATTTACTATAGTAGTGTAGTGGACCATAGTGTTGTAGTATTTACTATAGTAGTGTAGTACAGTAGACCATAGTGATGTAGTATTTACTATAGTAGTGTAGTGAACCATAGTGATGTAGTATTTACTATAGTAGTGTAGTGGACCATAGTGATGTAGTATTTACTATAGTAGTGTAGTGTAGTGGACCATAGTGATGTGGTATTTACTATAGTAGTGTAGTGGACCATAGTGATGTAGTATTTACAATAGTAGTGTAGTGGACCATAGTGATGTAGTATTTACTGTAGTAGTGTAGTGTAGTGGACCATAGTGATGTGGTATTTACTATAGTAGTGTAGTGGACCATAGTGATGTGGTATTTACTATAGTAGTGTAGTGGACCATAGTGATGTAGTATTTACTATAGTAGTGTAGTGGACCATAGTGATGTAGTATTTACTATAGTAGTGTAGTAGACCATAGTGATGTAGTATTTACTATAGTAGTGTAGTGGACCATAGTGTTGTAGTATTTACTATAGTGGTGTGGTGGACCATAGTGTTGTAGTATTTACTATAGTAGTGTGGTGGACCATAGTGTTGTAGTATTTACTATAGTAGTGAGGTATAGTGGACCATAGTGATGTAGTATTTACTATAGTAGTGTAGTGGACCATAGTGATGTAGTATTTACTATAGTAGTGTAGTAGACCATAGTGATGTAGTATTTACTATAGTAGTGTAGTGGACCATAGTGATGTAGTATTTACTATAGTAGTGTAGTGTAGTGGACCATAGTGATGTGGTATTTACTATAGTAGTGTAGTGGACCATAGTGTTGTAGTATTTACTATAGTAGTGTAGTGGACCATAGTGATGTAGTATTTACTATAGTAGTGTAGTGTAGTGGACCATAGTGATGTGGTATTTACTATAGTAGTGTAGTGGACCATAGTGATGTAGTATTTACTATAGTAGTGTAGTGGACCATAGTGATGTAGTATTTACTATAGTAGTGTAGTGTAGTGGACCATAGTGATGTGGTATTTACTATAGTAGTGTAGTGGACCATAGTGATGTGGTATTTACTATAGTAGTGTAGTGGACCATAGTGATGTAGTATTTACTATAGTGGTGTGGTGGACCATAGTGTTGTAGTATTTACTATAGTAGTGTGGTGGACCATAGTGTTGTAGTATTTACTATAGTAGTGAGGTATAGTGGACCATAGTGATGTAGTATTTACTATAGTAGTGTAGTGGACCATAGTGATGTAGTATTTACTATAGTAGTGTAGTGTAGTGGACCATAGTGATGTGGTATTTACTATAGTAGTGTAGTGTAGTGGACCATAGTGTTGAAGTATTTACTATAGTAGTGTAGTGGACCATAGTGATGTAGTATTTACTATAGTAGTGTAGTGGACCATAGTGATGTAGTATTTACTATAGTAGTGTAGTGTAGTGGACCATAGTGTTGTAGTATTTAATATAGTAGTGTAGTGGACCATAGTGATGTAGTATTTACTATAGTAGTGTAGTGTAGTGGACCATAGTGATGTAGTATTTACTATAGTAGTGTAGTGGACCATAGTGATGTAGTATTTACTATAGTAGTGTAGTGGACCATAGTGATGTGGTATTTACTATAGTAGTGTAGTGGACCATAGTGTTGTAGTATTTACTATAGTAGTGAGGTGGACCATAGTGTTGTAGTATTTACTATAGTAGTGTGGTGGACCATAGTGTTGTAGTATTTACTATAGTAGTGAGGTATAGTGGACCATAGTGATGTGGTATTTACTATAGTAGTGTAGTGTACCATAGTGATGTGGTATTTACTATAGTAGTGTAGTGGACCATAGTGATGTGGTATTTACTATAGTAGTGTAGTGGACCATAGTGATGTAGTATTTACTATAGTAGTGTAGTGGACCATAGTGATGTGGTATTTACTATAGTAGTGTAGTGGACCATAGTGTTGAAGTATTTACTATAGTAGTGTAGTGTAGTGGACCATAGTGATGTGGTATTTACTATAGTAGTGTAGTGGACCATAGTGATGTAGTATTTACTATAGTAGTGTAGTGGACCATAGTGATGTAGTATTTACTATAGTAGTGTAGTGGACCATAGTGATGTAGTATTTACTATAGTAGTGTAGTGGACCATAGTGATGTGGTATTTACTATAGTAGTGTAGTGTAGTGGACCATAGTGTTGAAGTATTTACTATAGTAGTGTAGTGGACCATAGTGATGTAATATTTACTATAGTAGTGTAGTGGACCATAGTGATGTAGTATTTACTATAGTAGTGTAGTGGACCATAGTGATGTAGTATTTACTATAGTAGTGTAGTGGACCATAGTGATGTAGTATTTACTATAGTAGTGTAGTGGACCATAGTGATGTGGTATTTACTATAGTAGTGTAGTGGACCATAGTGATGTAGTATTTACTATAGTAGTGTAGTGTAGTGGACCATAGTGATGTAGTATTTACTATAGTAGTGTAGTGGACCATAGTGATGTGGTATTTACTATAGTAGTGTAGTGTAGTGGACCATAGTGATGTAGTATTTACTATAGTAGTGTAGTGGACCATAGTGTTGTAGTATTTACTATAGTAGTGTAGTGGACCATAGTGATGTAGTATTTACTATAGTAGTGTAGTGTAGTGGACCATAGTGATGTAGTATTTACTATAGTAGTGTAGTGTAGTGGACCATAGTGTTGTGGTATTTACTATGGTAGTGTAGTAGACCATAGTCATGTAGTATTTACTATAGTAGTGTAGTGGACCATAGCGTTGTAGTATTTACTATAGTAGTGTAGTGGACCATAGTGATGTAGTATTTACTATAGTAGTGTAGTGTAGTGGACCATAGTGATGTAGTATTGACTATAGTAGTGTAGTAGACCATAGTGATGTAGTATTTACTATAGTAGTGTAGTGGACCATAGTGTTGTAGTATTTACTATAGTAGTGTAGTGTAGTGGACCATAGTGTTGTAGTATTTACTATAGTAGTGTAGTAGACCATAGTGATGTAGTATTTACTATAGTAGTGTAGTGGACCATAGTGTTGTAGTATTTACTATAGTAGTGTAGTGGACCATAGTGATGTAGTATTTACTATAGTAGTGTAGTGTAGTAGACCATAGTGTTGTAGTATTTACTATAGTAGTGTAGTAGACCATAGTGTTGTAGTATTTACTATAGTAGTGTAGTGTAGTGGACCATAGTGATGTGGTATTTACTATAGTAGTGTAGTGGACCATAGTGATGTAGTATTTACTATAGTAGTGTAGTGGACCATAGTGATGTAGTATTTACTATAGTAGTGTAGTGTAGTGGACCATAGTGTTGTAGTATTTACTATAGTAGTGTAGTGGACCATAGTGTTGTAGTATTTACTATAGTAGTGTAGTGGACCATAGTGATGTAGTATTTACTATAGTAGTGTAGTGTAGTGGACCATAGTGATGTGGTATTTACTATAGTAGTGTAGTGGACCATAGTGATGTAGTATTTACTATAGTAGTGTAGTGTAGTGGACCATAGTGATGTCGTATTTACTATAGTAGTGAATTGGACCACTCACCTGGCTGGATGATAAATGCTGTTTGTCTTTGTGGAGAGCTCTGTTCATTCAACTTGATAGATGACTGGAACCTTTCAGGTTTAGTGTGTTTATTGTGTGTGTGTGTGTGCTGGTGTTTTGTGTGTGTGTGCGTGCGTGCGTGCGTGCGTGCGGTCATGTTTGTGTGCGTGTGTGTGTGTCTGTGTGCATTGATCTCTTCATTAGTGTGGACATCAATAATCATATTTCACCTGAGGTCTGCCTGACAGGACCTGCCAGAGTTTTTAGATGTTAAGTGTTGTGTGTGAGAAACGTTCATTCTGCTGTCCGTGTTAAAATAATTTTTCATATGTAGTTGGCTATTTGGCTCAGAGCCACTCTGTTCTGTCTAACCGAGGGGGTCGGAGTAATTTACGATCGGTGAGACGGAAAAAAAACCTGACAAGAGGAGGCTTTTCTCTTTGATTAGCACAGCCAGGGTCATCCGCCAGTCGGGCGCAGCAAGGGTCACCCGCCAGCCGGGCGCAGCCATCACCGCCAGCCAGCCGGGCGCAGCAAGGGACACCCGCCAGCCGGGCGCAGCCATCGCCGCCCGCCGACCGGGCGCAGCCAGGGTCGTCCGCCAGCCGGGCGCAACAAGGGTCGCCCGCCAGCCGGGCGAAGTCAGGGTCGCCCACCAGACCTTCGGCGCGGCCAGGTGCGCCAACGAAGAGGGCGACACAAAGGGTGGGGCAGAGGCCACGTCCTGCACCTGAGCCGCCGCCGTTAGAAGGCCCACCCAGACCCTCCCCTTCAGTGTCGGGTTTTGCGGCCGGAGTCCGCACCTTGGGGGGGGGGGGGGGGGGGGGGGGGGGTACTGTAACGCCCTGGCCATAGAGAATGGTTTTTGTTCTTTATTTTGGTTTTTGGGCCGTGTGTGGCTCCCGATCAGGCACAGCTGAAGTTCGTTGTTGTTGATTGGGAGAATTTTTGATTGGGGAATTTTTTCATATCCATTTTAGAATAAGGCTGTAATGTAACAAAATGTGGAATAAGTCAAGGGGTCTGAATACTTTCCGAATGCACTGTGCATATATAATGAGCAAAAATATAAACTCAACATGCTACAATTTCAACAATTTACTGAGTTACAATTCATACAAGGAAATCAGTCAATTTGAATAAATTCACGATCTATGGATTTCACGTGACCGTTTCATCACCTCTCTGAATGGCTGGTTTTAGATAATCTTGGGGGTGAAAAAGCCAGATGTGAAGGTCTTGGGCTGGCATGGTTACAGGTGGTCTGCGGTTGTGAGACCGGTTGAACGTACTGACAAATTCTCTAAAACAATGTCGGAGGCGGTTTATGGTAGAGAAATGAACATTAAATGATCTGGCAACAGCTCTGGTGGACATTCCTGCAGTCAGAATTCAAATTTCACGCTCCCTCAAAACTTCAGACATCTGTGGCATTGTGTTTTGTGACAAAACTGCAGTACTGATTGGCCTTTTATTGTCTCCAGCACAAGGTGCACCTGTGTAATGATCATTCTGTTTAATCAGCTTCTTGATATGCCACACCTGTCAGGTGGATTATCTTGGCATAGAAGAAATGCTCACTAACAGGGATGTAAACAAATGAGACAAATAATTTTTGTTTCACAATGGAACATTTCTGGGATCTTTTATTTCAGCTCATGAAACATGAGACCAACACTTTACATGTTGCCTTTATATTTTTGTTCAGTAAATATACAGTGCCTTCAGAAAATATGCACAACCCTTGACTTTTTCCACATGTTGTTATGTTACAACCATAATGAAACATTTATTATATTGAGATTATTTTTGTCACGTCCTACACACAATACCCCACAATGTCAAAGTAAAATAATGTTTTTTTTACAGATTCATAAAAAAATTAAAAGCTGAAATGTTTTGAGTCAATAAGTATTGTTATGGTAAGCCTAAATAAGTTCAGGAGTAAAGATAAGTCACATAATAAGGTGCATGGACTCACTCTGTGTGCAATAATAATGTTTAACATGTTTTTTGAATGACTACCTCATCTCTGTACCCCACACATACAATTATTTCTAAGATCCCTCAGTCGAGCAGTGAATTTCAAACACAAATTCAACCACAAAGGTTATGGAGGTTTCCCAATGCCTCGCAAAGAAGGGCACCTATTGGTAGATGGGTAAAAAATTAATTTAAAAAAATCACAGCAAAGATATAGGTGTCCTTCCTAACTCAGGCTAATGGTTACTTTAAAAACAGTTAAAGAGTTTAATGGCTGTGATTGTAGAAAACTAACGATGGGTCAACAACATCGTAGTTACTGCACAATACTAACCTAAATGACAGAGTCAACAAGAAGGAAGCACGTACAGAGTAAAGATATTCCAAAACATGCATACTGCTAAAATTTGTGACAAAGCAATTCACTTTTGGTCCTGGATACAAAGTGCTATGTTTGAGGCAAATCCAATACAACACATTGCTGAGTACCACTTTCCATATTTTCAAGCATAGTGTTAGCTTTATCATGTCATGGGTATGCTTGTCATCGTTAAGGACTGGGGAGTTTTTCAGGACGAAAAAGAAACAGAATGGAGCTAAGCACAGGCAAAATCCTAGAGGAAAACCTGGTTCAGTCTGCTTTCCACCAGACACATGTCCTTTATTTATTAAATGTTCTCCCTGTACGTGCTTCCTGTCTCCACCGTCGATCCTCACAGAATGCTGACACCAAAATTGGAAGCATCAGGGAGGCCTTGTTTTTTGTTTTTTGTTGATGTTGTTATTTTGTCCCGTCCAGATGCTGTTCCTGTCCTGTTTCATGTCCGTTGTCTAGTAAATGTTCTCCCTGTACCTGCTTTCTGTCTTCAGCGTCGATCCTCACAGGTAGGCTATATCAGTTATTTATTCAGACCCATAACCATTCAGACCCATAACCATTCAGACCCATAACCATTCAGACCCATAACCATTCAGACCCATATCCATTCAGATGCCAGTAGGCTATAACAGTTATTTATTCAGACCCATAACCATTCCATCTTCATGAAGAGAAGCGAAGCGAACGCCGTCTGCATCTCATTGTAGTCCTATATTATTCAAGCATGTTATTAGAATGATGAAGATAAGGACAACGGAAATTATGTTATGTAACTGTTGAGAGCGAGGAAGGAATGAAACAACAATACTACAGAGAGAAAGAGGAGGTAATACGTAAGTTGCAAAACAAAACATATTAAAGGTAATGCGTCACCCTAATATAAATTGGCCCCATTATATTACAAAACATTTAAATATGTCACGCCCTGGCCATAGAGAGGTTTTTGTTCTCTATTTTGGTTAGGCCAGGGTGTGACTAGGGTGGGCATTCTATGTTCCGTTTTCTATGTTTTGTGTATTTCTTTGTTTTGGCCGGGTATGGCTCTCAATCAGGGACAGCTGTCTATTGTTGTCTCTGATTGGGAGCCATACTTAGGTAGCCTTTTCCCAAAGGGTTTTTGTGAGTAGTTAATTTCTGTTTAGTGTTGCTAACCTGACAGAACTGTTTGGCTGTTGGTTTTTGTTTCTTTGTTTATGTCTTCTCAGTACAATAAAAACATGATGAGCACTCAACACGCTGCGCCTTGGTCTACTCCCTGCAACAGCCGTTACAAAATAGGCCCCATTATATTCTAAAACATTGAAATAGGCCTCATTATATTGTAAAACATTGAAATAGGCCCCATTATATTATAAAACATTTAAAACTTCTTCGGGATTGGCGCCCCTTCCATGAGACGGTTGAGCTAGCGTAGGCTAATGCGATTAGCATGAGGATGTAAGTAACAAGAAAATGTCCCAGGACATAGACATATCTGATACGGGCAGAAAGCTTAAAATTATTGTTAATCTAACTGCACTGTGCAATTTACAGTAGCTACTACAGTGAAAGAATACCATGCTATTGTTTGAGGAGAGTGCAACATTTTGAACATGAAACGTTATCAATAAACAAAGTAGGCACGTTTGAGCAGTCTTGATACCAAATTTTGAACAGAAATTCAATGGTTCAATGGATCAGTCTAAAACTTTGCACATACACTGCTGCCATCTAGTGTCCAAACTTTAAACTGCAGCTTGGCTGGAATAATACATTATGGACTTTCTGATGGTCCAAAGAAAATACATAAGAGCGGTTGTTTTTTTTCTTTGTATTATTTTTTACCAAATCTATGTTATATTCTCCTACATTAATTTCACATTTCCACAAACTTTACTGTTTCCTTTCAAATGGTATCAAGAATCAGCATATCCTTGCTTCAGGTCCTGAGCTACAGGTAGTTAGATTTGCGTGTCATTTTAGGCCAATTTTTTTTTTTTTTAAAGGGGCAGATCCTTTTAAATATATTTCATTATATTCCAAATTAAAATAAAATTGGCTAGCCTATAATTGTAACTACTGTATGTAGGCTGCACCAGCATCACATGTTCTCTCCCATCTTCCTGGTTTGAATGAGGAGGCATAACTCCGGTCCATGTAGTTAACCAATAAGGCACGAGGGGGTGTGGTATATGGAATATATACCACAGATAAGGGTTGTTATTCAGCACAACCCAACGTGGAGTGCCTGGATACAGCCCTTAGCTGTGGTACATTGACCATATACAACTAACCCCAGACGTGCCTTATTGCGTTTAGAAACCGGATGCCAAACACAGCAAGACAATGAACAACACATCTAATTTGAAAACTTTTGTTTTAATGGAAGTTATTTTAGCTGGCAGGAGCTGCTGCTGTGTTGTCAGAGAGAATAGTGTTCCACCGCTTCCTCGCTTCCAGATTTGTCCTCCGGTAACTTTGTCGAGAGGTTTCGGATCGGGGTCCACTGACAGACGTTATTTCTCTGACGTGCCAGCTAATTTGGCATATTGCATATCTTTGGTAACATTGTTGTTAAGTTATTCACTCCCATCTGCTCTTTTGTGTACTTGGCAACATATACAATAAAAAAATAATGTTAGCTAATAGTTAGGCCTACGTAGCTGCCGGTTATATTGTCAGGGTAAATTAGATTTAGCTAGCTAACAGTTACATGCTATATGTCTCCCTTTACTGCTTTCCGTTTCGGGTGGAGCTACAACGCCGGGGGCGTCAGAGGAAAGGAGGGACAGATACTTCTTAATAAGGGAAGCCACCGGGCAGAGGGGATGACCCGGAAGTTCAAACATGAATCCCCGTCCACTCTCCTGTGGGTCCTTGTGTTTTTTTTGTGGGTTTGTTGAATGAGAGAGTCCTCGTCTGTACATATTTTTTAAATGAGTCAGTTTTCAGCAGATGGTTTCCCTCGTCTCAAAATGAAGTTTGAATATCAAAACACACTTTGTTCACCAAACCCTGAGGTGTTTCAGTGTCCAGAGCCTTTGGATTGTTTGATGGGCAGTATGTCGTGTTCAGTTATGGCTACGTGGTGGGCAGCTATGTCACGGCCCTCTTTCCTTAACTTTTTAAATTACGCCGACAAAACACATTGTTGCTCGTTGTGAATTCTGTGTTGTGAATTCAGTGGTGTAGACAATAGTGTAGACTAAAGTAGAGTAGAGTAGAGTAGAGTAGACTACACTAGACTAGAGTAGTACTAATGAAGGGTGCAACACTTGGACTCTTCCTTCTCATTCTCTTCTCTCTCATCTCTCCCTCCCTCCCTCCCTCCCCCGTCTTCTCTCTCTCCCTCCCTCCCTCCTGTCTCTCCTCCCTCCCTCCCTCCCTCCCTCCCTCCCTCCTGTCTCTTCTCTCTCCATCTCTCCCATCTCTTCTCTCTCCATCTCTCGCTCTCTCTCTCCCTCTCTCTATCTACCTGTCTCTCCCTCCCTCTCTCTTCTCTCTCCATCTCTCCCTCCATCCCCCCTCTTCTCTCTTTCTCTCTCCATCTCTCCCTCCCTCCCTCCCTCTCTTTTTTCTGTCCATCTCTCCCTCCTCTCTCTTCTTTCTCCATCTCTCTCTCCCTCCCTCCCTCCCTCCCTTCCTCTCTCCCTCTCTCCCTCCCTCCCTCCCTCCCTCCCTTCTCTGTCCACCTCTCTCTCTCCCTCCCTTTCAACTCTCTCTCCCCCCCTCCACTTCAGAGTATAATGTGTCTCAGAAGTAGTAAATGAATACTGTCACAAAGCAGCTATCTCAGCCTTCTCGTCTTAGACTTGTTTTTCATCTCCAGCCAGTTAAATTATATCTGGTGACATTAACAATAACAAATGTGGATGCCTTGTAATTAGTTTAAAATGAAAACAATATGTATGTACACATTAAGCTAGTTTTTCAAATGACAGGGCAATAACAACACTGATTTGAAATTATTACAACCTCGGTGTAAAACGTAATAATGAACAACTTAGGATGAAACGTCCAATGCAATAATGACGTGTCAGAACCAGCATTCAAAATGTCAATTAGTGTCATTTGGATACTCCACTTAATGTTTGGCTCAATCTTAGCAGTTGCTAAGTTACCATGTTAATGACTGTGTGTATGCTACAACTCTCACAGCCTCTTCGTTGAGGAGTTAGGACTTCGACACACACACACACACACACACACACACACACACACACACACACACACACACACACACACACACACACACACACACACAAACAGGCTGCAGTGCTCAGAACCCTTTGACAACCACTAATGATCAATTTAAATTGTTGAATTAATCAAGCTAAAGACTCCCATCTCATGTGGTTGGCTGCACATAGCTATATGCTAAATTGAAGATCAAATTAATTTGATTTGATTTCTCTCTCAGGTACACGACCAGTCCTGTTTGGTTTTTCCCCTGTGGCCATTGACAGATCAAAGAAGTTGATCTAGTCATCCTTCCATTAGGCCTGTCTATCTCCTGTCTGTCTCCTGTCTGTCTCCTGTCTGTCTCCTGTCTCCTGTCTGTCTCCTGTCTATCTCCTGTCTGTCTCCTGTCTGTCTCCTGTCTCCTGTCTGTCTCCTGTCTGTCTCCTGTCTGTCTGTCTGTCTGTCTCCTATCTGTCTCCTGCCTGTCTCCTGTCTATCTTCTGTTTATTTCATTTCACATTTACATTTACATTACATTTACGTCATTTAGCAGACGCTCTTATCCAGAGCGACTTACAAATTGGTGCATTCACCTTATGATATCCAGTGGAACAACCACTTTACAATAGTACATCATACTTAAGTTGGGTTTTTTTCCACCTGGGTTGTGGGAGATTCTGTCACGGTTGTCGTAGGAAGAGGCGGACCAAAGTGCAGCGGGTGTGTCGTTCCACATTCTATTTTCAGAGTGAAACTATGCGATACATAAACAATAAACTGATCTAAGAAAAACAACAAACCGTGACACAGAGGTGAAACATACACTACTCAGAAACAATCTCCCACAAACCCAGGTGGAAAAAAACCCTACTTAAGTATGATCTCCAATTAGAGACAATGAGGACCAGCTGCCTCTAATTGGAGATCATCCCAAACAAAACCAACATAGAAATACAAAACTAGAACATGAACATAGAAATACAAAACATAGAAAAACACCCCCTGTCACACCCTGACCTACTCTACCATAGGAAATAACATCTTACTATGGTCAGGACGTGACAATTCATCAACAACAGAAAAATGCAAAATACAAAAAATGATTGGGCCAAAATAAGTAGGCCTTAAACATTTATTTAAAATAACAAAAAAATACAAGAGAATGCAGTGCCATAAAAACAAGTTCTGGAACAAATCATCCCAGAATGTGTTTAGTGTTCTGGTCTCATAAGGATGTTGGAGTCATTGAAAGGGTTGAAATAGACAAGTGTCATGAAGAGGTGTCCAAGTAGGCTAAGTGCTCATTTTTCTCAGATGGTTTTTGGAGTATTCACAACTGCAATGTAAAAGTGTAGGCAACGCTCTTCAGGTAAGACTCCAGGCGTTGAGACGTGGTGTACTTCTCAACGAGTGACTTCAGATCCTTGAATTGTTTGTGGTAGAGGGGTCTTTGCCATGGCCGTGGAAGTTCCTGCTTCATTCTATTTTCTCCTCCTTACTGCTGTCGTTGCAATGTCTTGATGAACTTCCAAAAAGTGGGGTGGGTAGGGCTAAGATTCGCCCCAAAAAAATGCAGATGACAGCCCTCCACTCCGTTGTTGGTCTCTGCCAAGTTTTGCAGGACAGCATCATCGCAGTTCCTATCACGGGCGTCGCAAGGATTGGACCAAAATGCAGCGGGAATGTGTATGCTAATTTTCTCTTTATTAGAATAAATGAACACTGAACAAAAAGATTGACGAAAACAGTCCTGTCAGGCACACAGCTAAACAAGAAACAACTACCCACCAAAACCCGTGAAAAACACCCCTACTAAATAGGACCTTCAATTAGAGGCAACGAGGAACAGCTGCCTCCAATTGAAGGTCAACCCAATAAACTACACATAGAAATAGAAAGACTAGAACGAACATAGAAATATACTAACATAGAACATTAACCACAAACCCCGAAACACATAAAACAAAACACGTCCTGCCACGTCCTGACCAAACTATAATAACAAATAATCCCTTTACTGGTCAGGACGTGACAGTTCCATAATTCAGAAAATATAAAAAATAATAGAAGTAGATTAACAACCATGTTTTTGGTATAGTATGTGACCAACAACATTTAATTTGTTTTGATTTACATAATGATACGAAACGAAAGGACGTAGGCCAAATGGATTTGGTAATGTTTTCCTATATCAAATTGACTTATTAGACTGTTAGAATGTAGGGAGGAAGGCAGACATTTTTCATAAATGCAAAATGGCGCCAGAAGAAATGGCAGCAGTTTTACGGGCGCCCAACCAATTGTGCTATTATGTGTTTTTTTTTCATGTTATTTGTAACTTATTTTGTACATAATGTTTCTGTAACCGTATCTTACGGCAAAAAAGAGCTTCTGGATATCAGGACAGCGATCACTCACCTGGGATTAGACTAAGATATTTTCTTCAACAAGCAAAACGCACATGACATTCTCCAAACACCCTACAGGGCCGACATCCCCGTTATTTGCAAGAGGAAGCGACGGAGGTAAAGAGGACAAAGAGCCGGATGCCTGGTCAGGACCCGGAAAGGGTGAGTGGGAAAGCTGCCGTTACCGTCAATACTACTCGCCAACGTGCAATCATTGGACAATAAACTAGACGAGGTACGATCACGAATATCCTACCAACGGGATCTCAAAAACTGTAACATCTTATGTTTCACGGAATCGTGGCTGAATGACGACATGGATATTCAGCTAGCGGGATAAACGCTGCACCGGCAAGATAGAACAGCACACTCCGGTAAGACGAGGGGGGAGGGGGGCGGTCTGTGCATATTTGTAAACAACAGCTGGTGCACGAAATCTAAGGAAGTATCTAGATTTTGCTCTCCTGAAGTAAAATATATTGTGATAAATTGCAGGCCACACTACTTGCCTAGTGAGTTTTTAGCTATACTTTTCGTGGCTGTTTATTTACCACCACAGACAGATGCTGGCACTAAGACCGCACTCAGTCAGCTGTATAAGGAAATAAGCAAACAGGAAACCAATCACCTAGAGGCGGCACTCCTAGTGGCCGGAGACTTTAATGCAGGGAAACTTAAATCAGTTTTACCAAATTTCCATCAACATGTTAAATGTGCAACAAGAGGGGAAAAAAATGTAGATCACCTGTACCACACACACAGAGATGCGTACAAAGCTCTCCCTTGCCCTCCAATTGGTAAATCCGACCACAACTCTATCCTCCTGATTCCTGCTTACAAGCACAAAATAAAGTAGGAAGCACCAGTGACTCGGTCTATAAAAAAGTGGTCAGATGAAGCAGATGCTAAACTACAGGACTGTTTTGCTATCACAGATTGGAACATGTTCCGGGATTCTTCCGATGGCATTGAGGAGTACACCAAATCAGTCACTGGCTTTATCAATAAGTGCATCGAGGAATTTGTCCCCACAGTGACTGTACGCACATACCCCAACCAGAAGCCATGGATTACAGGCAACATTCACACTGAGCTAAAGGGTAGAGGTGCGGGACTCTAACCCGGAAGCATACAAGAAATCCTGCTATACCCTGCGACGAACCATCAAATAGGCAAAGCGTCAATACAGGGCTAAGATTGAATCATACTACACCGGTTCCGACGCTCGTCGGATGTGGCAGGACTTGCAAACTATTACAGACCACAAAGGGAAGCACAGCCACGAGCTGCCCAGTGACACGAGCCTACCAGATGAGCTAAATCACTTCTATACTCGCTTCGAGGCAAGCAACACAGAGGCATGCATGAGAGCATCAGCTGTTACAGGTGACTGTGTGATCAAGCTCGCTGTAGCCGACATGAGTAAGACCTTTAACTTTTTAAGGTATAGGGGGCAGTATTTTCATTTTCGATTGAAAAGCGTTCCCAGAGTAAACTGCCTAATACTCGGGCCCAGAGTCAAATATTTGCATATTATTAGTAGTACGTTTTTTATCCGGCCGTGAAAATACTGCCCCCTATCCATAAAAGGATAACAGAACTCATATTGCAGGCAAAAACCTGAGGAAAATCCAACCAGGAAGTGGGAAATCTGAGAATTGTAGTTCTTCTTTTGAATCCCTATCAAAACTACAGTGTCTGTGGGGTCATGTTGTACTTCCTAAGGCTTCCATTGGCTGTCAACAGCCTTCAGAAAGTTTTTTCATCATTCTCCTGTTACTGGGCAGAGAATAATAGCTCAGTCAATGAGTGGACTGCCTGAGGACAAAGGGCTTGGTGATGCGTGAACACGCCAGCGCGCCGCTCCTTCTTTTTCTCCTGGAATGAATACGCTGTTGTCCGGTTGGAATATTATCGCATTTTTACGTTAAAAATACCATAAAGATTGATTGTAAACAGCGTTTGACATGTTTCTACGAACGGTAATGGAACTATTTGACTTTTCGTCTCTGGTACTGCGCTCGCGCGTTATTCCTTTGGATAGTGATCTGAACGCACAAACAAAACGGAGGTATTTGGACATAAATATGGAGTATTTCGAACAAAAAGAACATTTCTTGTGGAAGTAGGAGCCCTTGGAGTGCATTCTGATGAAGATCAGCAAAATGTAAGAGAATATTTATAATACTAATTCAGAGTTTTTTTGATGCCAGAACTTGGCGGGTAGCTGTATAGCTTGCTTCAATAACTGAGCTATGTACTCAGAATATTGAACAATGTGCTCTCTCAGTTATTTTGAAATCTGACAAAGCGTTTGCGTCAAGGAGTAGTGTATCTATAATTCTTTCAATAACTGTTGTAAATTTTATCAACGTTTATGATGAGTATTTTTGTAAATTGATATGCACATTCACCATAGTTTTGGTGGGAATACATTTTCTGAACATCATGCGCATATGTAAAATGCTGTTTTTGGATATAAATATGAACTTTATCGAGCAAAACATGCATGTATTGTATAACATGAAGTCCTATTAGTGCCATCTGATGAAGATCATCAAAGGTTGGTGAATATTTTAGCTGTACTTTTGGTTTTTGTAATGCATGTCCTTGCTTGGAAAATGGCTGTGTGGTTTTTCTTGTGAAGTTTATGTCCTAACATAATCACATTTTATGCTTTCGCCGTAAAGCCTTTTTGAAATCGGACAATGTGGTTAGATTAACGAGAGTCTTATCTTTAAAATGGCGTAAAATAGTTGGTAGATTTTTGCTGTTTTGTATTTCGCGCCATGCTATTTCACTGGCTGTTGAATAGTGTGTCCCGCAGGTGGGAAGGTAGCATCCCACGTAGCCCTGAGAAATTAAACAGGTCAACATACACAAGGCTGCGGGACCAGACGGATTACCAGGACGTGTGCTCCGGGCATGTGCTGACCAACTGGCAGGTGTCTTCACTGCCATTTCCAACATGTCCCTGATTGAGTCTGTAATACCAACATGCTTCAAGCAGACCACCATAGTCCCTGTGCCCAAGAACACAAAGGCAACCTGCCTAAATGACTACAGACCCGTAGCACTCACGTCCATAGCCATGAAGTGCTTTGAAAGGTTGGTAATGGCTCACATCAACACCATTATCCCAGAAACCCTAGACCTACTCCAATTTGCATACCGCCCCAACAGATCCACAGATGATGCAATCTCTATTGCACTCCACACTGCCCTTTCCCACCTGAACAAAAGGAACACTCATGTGAGAATGCTATTCATTGACAACAGCTCAGAGTTAAACACCATAGTACCATCAAAGCTCATCACTAAGCTAAGGATCCTGGGACTAAACACCTCCCTCTGCAACTGGATCCTGGACTTCCTGACGGGCCGCCCCCAGGTGGTGAGGGTAGGTAGCAACACATCTGCCACGCTGATCCTCAACACTAGAGCTCCCCAGGGATGTGTGCTCAGTCCCCTCCTGTACTCCCTGTTTACCCACGACTGCATGGCCAGGCACGACTCCAACACCATCATTAAGTTTGCAGATGACACAACAGTGGTAGGCCTGATCACCGACAATGACGAGACAGCCTATAGGGAGGAAGTCAGAGACCTGGCCGGGTGGTGCCAGAATAACAACCTATCCCTCAACATAACCAAGACTAAGGAGATGATTGTAGACTACAGGAGAAGGAGGACCGAGCACGCCCCCAATCTCTAGTGGAGCAGGTTGAGAGCTTCAAGTTCCTTGGTGTCCACATCAACAACAAACTAGAATGGTCCAAACACACCAAGACAGTCGTGAAGAGGGCACAACAAAGCCTATTCCCCCTCATGGAAACTAAAAAGATTTGGCATGGGTCCTGAGATCCTCAGAAGGTTCTACAGCTGCAACATCGAGAGCATCCTGACTGGTTGCATCACTGCCTGGTACGGCAATTGCTCGGCCTCTGACCGCAAGGCACTACAGAGGGTAGTGTGTACGGCCCAGTATGTCACTGGGGCTAAGCTGCCTTCCATCAAGGACCTCTACACCAGACGGTGTCAGAGGAAGGCCCTAAAAATTGTCAAAGACACCAGCCACCCCAGTCATAGACTGTTCTCTCTACTACCGCATGGCAAGCGGTACCGGAGTGCCAAGTCTAGGACAAAAAGGCTTCTCAACAGTTTTTACCCCCAAGCCATAATTCTCCTGAACAGGTAATCAAATGGCTACCCAGACTATTTGCATTGTGTCCCCCCCAACCCCTCTTTTTACGCTGCTGCTACTCTCTGTTTATCATATATGCATAGTCACTTTAACTATACATTCATTGAGCCGAGGTAGTATGTATGTAGCCTGTATATAGCCGCTACTGTATATAGCCTGTCTTTTTACTGTTGATTTATTTCTTTACGTACCTACCTATTGTTCACCTAATACCTTTTTTGCACTATTGGTTAGAGCCTGTAAGTAAGCATTTCACCTGTTGTATTCGGCGCACGTGACAAATAAACTTTGGATTTGATTTGAACATTGGATTTCTTTGGTCCAAATTTCATAATCAATGTCATTTTCAGACTTTTTCCATTGGAAGGCCTATCAATGTGTTTCTCCTCACTTGGAAAGCCTACTCACTGATGTCAGTAATTCATTAATTCAGTTAAACAAAGGTTAAATAAAAAAATAGATAACATTAATAAAGGTACGTGCTTGTCACACCAGCTTTTGCTTTGGATCCCCCTCCTGTCCAGCTCAGGCATTCGGCGTCGCCGGCCTTCTAGCTGCTGCCGAACCTGCTGCTGGCAAACACCCTTCACTTTCAACCCTGGACTTGTCTCGTCATCATTACACACACCTGGTTCCAATCCCAACTCTATCACTGTATATATACTAATTTGTCTTTGTCGGTCATTGTAAATGTTGCTTGTTTTCCTGAGAGGAATCTCTCCTACTATTTCCTGAGTACATTATTACATTTGGATTTCGTCCCGCTATTATAATTATAGTGCTTTAATAAACTGAGTTGGTCTAAACCTGTGACTGCCTCCTGCCTACTCCTCTCTACACTTGTGACAGTGCTCAGCCTCCTACAGTACTCCCTGTTCACCCATGACTGCGTGGCCATGCACGCCTCTAACTCAATCATCAAGTTTGCAGACAACACAACAGTAGTGGGCTTGATCACCAACAACAACGAGACAGCCTACAGGGAGGAGGTGAGGGCACTCAGAGTGTGGTGTCAGCAAAACAACCGCTCACTCAACGTCAACAAAGCAAACAAAGGAGATGATCGTGGACTTCAGGAAACAGCAGAGGGAGCACCCCCATATCCACATCGACGGGACAAGAGAAGGTGGAAAGTTTTAAGTTCCTCGGTGTACACGTCACTGACAAACTGAAATGGTCCACCCACACAGACAGTGAGGTGAATAAGGCGCAGCAGCACCTCTTCAACTTCAGGAGGCTGAAGAAATTAGGCTTGTCACCTAAAACCCTCACAAACTTTTGAAATGTTGTAATTTCATAACTGATCAAAATTCAGTCTGCTATAACCTATAGATAATATCCTGCCCATATGAACACATTTATTCTAGGCCATATAAAGAACAGCTATGCGTGATTTAATGAAAACAGCAAACAGACATAATATTTCACATTCTTTAATTAAATACTTTAATAAAAACAGACAATAGGCTATAGAGCAGGCTTCAGTTTCTCTGCCAAAATAGGTCTACGAGGAAACTCTACGTATCTCGAACGACGTTGAGTGCACGAGAGGGGTCTCTGCGCTGCGTAGTACCTTCCACACAAAATGTTTCCTTGACAAAAAGACAACGTATTGGGGGGGCTTGAACCCAGATCGTCTGCACGCCATAAGACTATGTTAGCCCGTTGAGTTAAAGCCTAGGCATTAGCTTAGGTGGAGCTAATACAAGTCTTTTAAACACCCCTGCACGCTCTTACACTGCACAGCCCCAGTGGACAACTAATCCATTACCCACGATACCGTGTTAGCCCGGTAAGCTAAAGCCTAGGCATTAGTTCTGGGGAGATAACCCAAGTTCCTCACAAGTCCAGCCCGAGTGTTTCTTTAATTCAGCCCAAGTTATAAAAAAAAAAATCTGATGTGGACAGTTGAGATGAAACAGTTTAATCAAGAAGACTTTCTGTCAACTCCATCCCTGTAAGGACATTCAGAATGTCTGTCAAAACACAGCCGTGTAAGAGCACTTAGAATAAGGATGTTATTTTTCAAGAAGGAGTCATCGAGAATTCACAGAGCGTTGGTAGTCTCATGCTCTACAGTTAAATACTGTTGTTGTATTCCGTAACAGATTATTGAAGCCTGGTCTATTCATTCATATGAGACCGAGTGAAAAACACGCATGAGAACAGAAGAGCTAGAGAAAAATAATGACATCCTGTTTTCTGGAGGAGAGGAGAGGAGAGGAGAGGAGAGGATTGTCTGTAGCCTGTGTTAGCGTACCAAATGGAACCATGTTTGTTACATAGTGCACTACGTTTGACCAGAGCCCTATGGGGAATAGGGTGTCATTTGATATGCAGCCTTTAGTGTGTTGAACAGGATGACTCCTGGTCTGGTAACATCTCCCTCATATTGACTGATTCCTGGTCTGGTAACATCTCCATCATATTGACTGACTCCTGTTTTCATAATCATCAGAACTAATATCAATGATGGGATTATGTTGTGTAGCTACCATGCTGTGTTGTCATGTGTTGCTACAATACTGTGTTGTCATGTGTTGCTGCCTTGTGTTAGCGGGTACTGTATTATCTACCCTGTGTGATAGTGGGTACTGTTAGGTTGCGTCAATTGAATCTGGTATCAGAACAGAATTTAACACTAAGTCACTGAATATATTCTCTGCTTTTTTATTCAATATAATTAGTCAAGCGAATAAATGGTAAATGCAATCTTCGTATATACGGGTTCACTGTAACACCTCGCAGGGCAAACAGAAAACTAACTGTTCAAACACAAAGTTATTTTTTAATACTCTGACAGAGATAGTTCCCACTCAGAGCGGGCCTGTCAGAGTTAGAGGCAGAGCGTGGTTTAGACTTGCTCAGCCTATCGCAGGCGCACAGGCTGGTCCCAGCCTCTTGGGACCAGCCTGTGCGCCTGCGTAGTTGCCAGGCGTAGTTGTCTTCCAGCTTATCTTCGTGTTTTTCACCCAAAAGTCAGCAACCTCAAGGACAGTGTCTGTTTTTATGCTACAGTTATTCTCCACTCTTATCAGTTCCTCACGTACACATGTCCTTGAGCGGCTTCACAATCAGGCAGAGTGTGTGTGTGTGTGTGTGTCACGAGTCTCCTCAGCCTACACCCTAGTAGCCCTCTCATTAGTCACATCTTATTAAATGGTGCTCAATCTACGTCAGCACAGCACAAACCTGTTATGTTTAACATTAACGTATTCATAAGCTATGCACCACAACTAGTTTCAGAAAATATAACCCAACACTTGCTACAGTGGCTTGCGAAAGTATTCACCGCCCTTGGCATTTTTCTTATTTTGTTGCCTTACTACCTGGAATTAAAATAGATTTTTGGGGGGTTTGTATCATTTGATTGACACAACATGCCTACCACTTTGAAGATGATAAATCTTTTTTCTTGTGAAACAAACAAGAAATATGACCAAAAAAACTGAACTTGAGCGTGCATAACCTTTTCCCTTCCCCCCCCCCCCCCCCCAAAAAAAGTCAATACTTTGTAGAACCACCTTTTGCAGCAATTACAGCTGCATGTCTCTTGGGGTATGTCTCTATAAGCTTGGCACATCTAGCCACTGGGATGTTTGCCCATTCTTCAAGGCAAAATTACTTCAGCTCCTTCAAGTTGGCTGGGTTCTGCTGGTGTACAGCAATATTTAAGTCATACCACAGATTCTCAATTGGATTGAGGTCTGGGCTTTGACTAGGCCATTCCAAGACATTTAAATGTTTCCCCTGAAACCACTCAAGTGTTGCTTTAGCAGTATGCTTAGAGTCATTGTCCTGCTTTAAGGTGAACCTCCGTCCCAGTCTCAAATCTCTTGAAGACTGAAACAAGTTTCCCTCAAGAATTTCCCTGTATTTAGCGCCATCCATCAATCCTTCAATTCTGACCAGTTTCCCAGTCCCTGCCGATTAAAAAACATACCCACAGCATGACGCGGCCACCACCATGCTTTACTGTGGGGATGGTGTTATTGGGGTGATGAGAGGTGTTGGGTTTTGCACCAGACATAGCAATTTCCTTGATGGCCAAAAAGCTCAATTTTAGTCTCATCTAACCAGAGTACCTTCTTCCATATGTTTGGGGAGTCTCCCACATGCCTTTTGGCGAACACCAAACATGTTTGCTTATTTTTTTCTTTATGCAATGGCTTTTTTCTGGCCACTCTTCCGTAAAGCCTAGCTCTGTGGAGTGTACGGCTTAAAGTGGTCCTATGGACAGATACTCGAATCTCTGCTGTGGAGCTTTGCAGCTCCTTCAGGGTTATCTTTGGTCTCTTTGTTGCCTCTCTGATTAATTCCCTCCTTGCTTGGTCCGTGAGTTTTGGTGGGCGGCCCTCTCTTGGCAGGTTTGTTGTGGTGCCATATTCTTTCAATTTTTTAATAATGGATTTAATGGTGCTCCGTGGAATGTTCAAAGTTTCTGATATTTTTTTATAACCCAACCCTGATCTGTACTTCTCCACGACTTTGTCCCTGACCTGTTTGGAGAGCTCCTTGGTCTTCATGGTGCCGCTTGCTTGGTGGTGTCCCTTACATATTGGTGTTGCAGACTTTGGGGCCTTTCAGAACAGGTGTATATATACTGAGATCATGTGACACTTAGATTGCACACAGGTGGACTTTATTTAACTAATTATGTGACTTCTGAAGGTAATCGGTTGCACCAGATCTTATTTAGGGGCTTCATAGCAAAAGGGGTGAATATATACCACTTTTCCGTTTTTAATAGTTTACATTTTTTTTAAACAAGTTCTTTTTTTCATTTCACTTCACCAATTTGGACTATTTTGTGTATGTTCATTACATGGAATCCAAATAAAAATCAATTTAAATTACAGGTTGTAATGCAACAAAGTAGAAAAATGCCAAGGGGGATGAATACATTTGCAAGGCACTGTATGGTGTTGTCTTAGGGCTCTCTTTATGTAGTATTGTCCTATATTTTATTTCTTTATTTTTAAATTCCTGCCTCCCGTCCCTGCAGGAGGCATTTAGCCTTTTTGTAGGCGTCATTGTAAATAAGAATTTGTTCTTAATATAATGGATTTAAAATGGGAGAGGTGCATCATGTCTGAAACTAGCTTATAATGGATTTTAAATGGGAGAGGTACATCATGTCTGAAACTTGGTTATATTGGATTTAAAATGGGAGAGGTACATCATGTCTGAAACTAGGTTATAATGGATTTAAAATGGGAGAGGTGCATCATGTCTGATACTAAGTTATAATGGATTTAAAATGGGAGAGGTGCATCATGTCTGATACTTGGTTATAGTGATTTAAAATGGGAGAGGTACATCATGTCCGATCCTAATATATATTGGATTTAAAATGGGAGAGGTGCATCATGTCTGAAACTAGGCTATATTGGATTTAAAATGGGAGAGGAACATCATGTCTGATACTAAGTTATAATGGATTTCAAATGGGAGAGGTGCATCATGTCTGATCCTAGCTTATATTGGATTTTAAATGGGAGAGGTACATCATGTCTGAAACTAGGCTATATTGGATTTTAAATGGGAGAGGTACATCTTAATGCTAACATTTGAGTCATCTGCAATGTAATTTCCTGAGCATCAGTTTCAGACCAATATTTCATGGTCCATTTTTTGAGGAGAATAATAGAAAGTGCCATAAACAGACTCTTGTGTCCCAAATGGGACCCTATCCCTTATGGGGCCATGGTACTCATAGGGCTCTAGTCTACAGTAACGCACTACAGAGGGAATAGGGTACCTTATCGAATATATCCATACCTCAAAAAAAAAAAAAAAGGTAATTATAATTTCTCTCTTGCCCGTGAGAAGGGTAGTTGTCATGGGTAGTTTTACAAGACGCGTACCAGACAGGTTGAAATATAGACACGTCACTGATAGGACCGTGGATTCAGGCAGACAGGCTCGGACGAGGCATCTGATTGGATTACAACTGAGATACACTGTCCATCACAACCAATCATCTTAGAGCAATTCTCCGTCAGAACCATCAATCTGCATCAATCAGATGGATGAGAGAGAGAGAGAAACAGAGAGAGAGAGAGACAGAGAGAGAGAGAGAGAGAGAGACAGAGACAGAGAGAGAGAGAGAGAGAGAGAGAGGGAGACAGAGAGAGAGACAGAGAGAGAGCGAGAGAGAGAGAGAGGGAGACAGAGACAGAGAGAGAGACAGAGAGAGAGAGAGAGAGAGAGAGAGAGGGAGACAGAGAGAGAGAGAGAGGGAGAGAGAGAGAGAGAGAGAGAGGGAGACAGAGAGAGACTGAGAGAGAGAGAGAGGGAGAGGAAGACAGAGAGAGAGAGAGAGAGAGAGAGAGAGAGAGAGAGAGAGAGAGAGAGAGAGGGAGACAGAGAGAGACAGAGACAGAGACAGAGAGAGAGAGAGAGAGAGAGACTGAGAGAGAGCCATGGCATATTAACTGATCTGTCATAAAGACATCTGTGATTGATATACATTGATATGATTGATTATCAGTACACTGTTATCTGACAGACAGAAATGCCAAAGATCTATTTGTTGTGCATGTTTGGAATAACAATGACCATAGGACCAAACTGATCTGGGTCCAGGCTGTCAACCATTGGAGCTGGCTATACAACACAAACTGATCTGGGTCCAGGCTGTCGCCTGATGTAGATAGAGTTTAATATCATTACATAATTAAAAATGTAAATAATTATTTAACCTTTATTTAATTAGGCAAGTCAGTACATTTACGTAATTTAGCAGACGCTCTTATCCAGAGCGACTTACAGTAGTGAATGCATACATTTCATACATTTTTTCTCCATACTGGTCCCCCGTGGGAATCGAACCCACAACCCTGGCGTTGCAAACACCATGCTCTATCAACTGAGCCACAGTTGATAGATGACGGCCTACCCCGGCCGAACCGTAACCCCGGACGACGCTGGGCCACAGATGAAGAAAAAAAAGGAAAACATAATGACATGGTTCCTTTATGCGTTTGATGTTTCCAACGGCCCTTGTCAAGCATACATATGTGGCTGCTAATGAGTCAAGTGTACTGTAGTTCATTAAGACGTTCATAAAACACATGTCCGTATGACTAATTCTTAGAAAGGTTGTCCTCCTACTCTCTGTCGTGTTACTCTGTGGCTCTCTTCTCTTCATGTATTGTCTTGTGTTATAGGCTTCATCCGGAAGACACGACAGCTCTGTAAGTTAAACAACCGAGTGAAGGCGGACTTCCCTCTTCTGTTCTATTCTAACTTCCTGTACGGTGATGTAAAAACATTCTACTCTTCTACATTCTGTCAATTACGGACATCCAATCTGATGGTGCTATGAATTCATCTCATCACTAACCAGATTTCCATCTAACCGTTTTATGCCAATAAAGTACATGTCGAATAAAACATAAAATGACAGGTCTGATGGAAACAGATTTTTTTCAAATGTTCGACAAAATGAAATACGCGAGACAAAGAGATATATTTTTTTTGTGTAGGTGAAATTAATTATGCCAGAAAGGTCAGTGGAAATGCTTTTATGTGCAATATGATATAATAACCAACCATCATATATTGAAGTAAACTTGGAGTCATGCAATGACATGTTCTGTCGTTTTTCCAATTTATGGTGAACTTCTCAGGGTGTTGAACGTGCAAAGACGAGCAGTTATACTGCTTTCTATTTTGGTGACATGATCATTGACTCTTGGCTGCCATTTGACAAATAAAAATAACCTAATCTTTTGTCCATAATACAGTAATCTCATGTAATCTCATGATAATACAGTAATCTCATGTAATCTCATGATAATACAGTAATCTCATGATAATACAGTAATCTCATGTAATCTCATGATAATACAGTAATCTCATGTAATCTCATGATTATACAGTAATCTCATGTAATCTCATGATAATACAGTAATCTCATGTAATCTCATGATAATACAGTAATCTCATGTAATCTCATGATAATACAGTAATCTCATGTAATCTCATGATAATACAGTAATCTCATGTAATCTCATGATAATACAGTAATCTCATGATAATACAGTAATCTCATGTAATCTCATGATAATACAGTAATCTCATGTAATCTCATGATTATACAGTAATCTCATGTAATCTCATGATTATACAGTAATCTCATGTAATCTCATGATAATACAGTAATCTCATGATGTAGGCTGTATGTGCGATCTATCGATATGGACGCGCTGTTGGCTAGAGCGCACGTGTCAATAGCAGAAAGGGCACACTCGCTGTATGACGCAACATTTCTTTGATCAGAAAACCGATGGAAACTCATTTAATTAATTTTTTTTTTTTTTCGGGACATGGGAATTTACCACACGTTTTATTTTTATGTGCACTACGTCATTACGCAGAGTCTTTCAGCAGGTTTTATTTTTATGTGCACTATGTCATTACGCAGAGTCTTTCAGCAGGTTTTATTTTTATGTGCACTATGTCATTACGCAGAGTCTTTCAGCAGGTTTTATTTTTATGTGCACTATGTCATTACGCAGAGTCTTTCAGCAGGTTTTATTTTTATGTGCACTACGTCATTACGCAGAGTCTTTCAGCAGGTTTTATTTTTATGTGCACTATGTCATTACGCAGAGTCTTTCAGCAGGTTTTATTTTTATGTGCACTATGTCATTACGCAGAGTCTTTCAGCAGGTTTTATTTTTATGTGCACTATGTCATTACGCAGAGTCTTTCAGCAGGTTTTATTTTTATGTGCACTACGTCATTACGCAGAGTCTTTCAGCAGGTTTTATTTTTATGTGCACTATGTTATTACGCAGAGTCTTTCAGCAGGTTTTATTTTTATGTGCACTATGTTATTACGCAGAGTCTTTCAGCAGGTTTTATTTTTATGTGCACTACGTCATTACGCAGAGCCTTTCAGCAGGTTTTATTTTTATGTGCACTACGTCATTACGCAGAGTCTTTCAGCAGGTTTTATTTTTATGTGCACTACGTCATTACGCAGAGCCTTTCAGCAGGTTTGATGATGGAAACATCTCCGTTTGGGAAAATGCGCATATTATTTTTTTTATGCAGATTTTTAGAGTATTCGGATAGACGTCTGTCGCCAATTGGATGGAAACCTACCAACTGCCAGTCCATTTAGCTGACATTCTGCATTCATCAAGGTTCATTATTTTGGTTGAAAGACAAGTTGACAGTTTATAACATTTCATGCAATTGTAACCGATGTGAAATGGCTAGCTTGTTTAGCGGATGGGCGTAACCATCTAATTCCAATTGTAACCGATGTGAAATGGCTAGTTAGTTAACGGTGGTGCGCGCTAATAGCGTTTCTAATCGGTGACGTCACTCTCTCTGAGACTTGAAGTAGGGTTTCCCCTTGCGTTGCAAGGGCCGGCTTTTGTGGCGCGATGGGTAACGATGCCTCGTGGGGTGTCAGTTGTTGATGTGTGCAGAGCGTCCCTGGTTGGGGCGAAGAGAGGGACGGAACCTACACTGTTACACAATGTAACAAATGAATCCAACATGGAGTATATTCAGTTACACATTTATGCACTAAGAAAATGGACCTGGATAATATTTTGTTTGTTCAGATTCATCGCAAGTCTTCTGGTGGAGCTAACTATATGCTTATCACTCAGCTTAAGAGAGGAGACAGGTTTAGGATTTTATCCCAAACGGTACCCTATTTCCTATGGGTTCCTGGTCAAAAGTAGTGCACTAAATAGGGAATAGGGAGCCATTTGGGACTCAATTTCAGTGCTTATTAAAGTCACTCCACGTCAAGAGGAATGTGAGCCTAGACAGCCGGAGCCAGCACCAAAAGGGAATTTGAGAAAATGAGTTTCTGGGAGAAAATAAAAAAAAAGAAGGTTGATTAGAGAAAGACTTTGGGGAGAGTTATCACACAAAAAATGTCATAGTGCTTTGTGATGTTTCAAAGAGAAACTTATACCAAGGGTTTGTCCCAAATGGCACCCTATTTCCTAAGGATCATGGTCCAAAGTAGTGCACTGGAAAGGGAATATGGATCCATTTGGGAGGCTGATCAAATTTCTACAGCTTTACAGTTTTTTAGCTGTTCCCTGGCACATTGTTTTACCTTCTAAGAGCTTTGAGAATAATAATAAAATCACTTGGAAGGGTGTTTATATTTGTTCTGTGTTAAAAATGTACTGTGTTTCTTGCCTATCCAAACTCAGCCCTGAGACACACGCAGAGAGAGGGGTCACAGCTTGCCTATCCAAACTCAGCCCTGAGACACACGCAGAGAGGGGTCACAGCTTGCCTATCCAAACTCAGCCCTGAGACACACGCAGAGAGAGGGGTCACAGCTTGCCTATCCAAACTCAGCCCTGAGACACACGCAGAGAGAGGGGTCACAGCTTGCCTATCCAAACTCAGCCCTGAGACACACGCAGAGAGAGGGGTCACAGCTTGCCTATCCAAACTCAGCCCTGAGACACACGCAGAGAGAGGGGTCACAGCTTGCCTATCCAAACTCAGCCCTGAGACACACGCAGAGAGAGGGGTCACAGCTTGCCTATCCAAACTCAGCCCTGAGACACACGCAGAGAGAGGGGTCACAGCTTGCCTATCCAAACTCAGCCCTGAGACACACGCAGAGAGAGGGGTCACAGCTTGCCTATCCAAACTCAGCCCTGAGACACACGCAGAGAGGGGTCACAGCTTGCCTATCCAAACTCAGCCCTGAGACACACGCAGAGAGAGGGGTCACAGCTTGCCTATCCAAACTCAGCCCTGAGACACACGCAGAGAGAGGGGTCACAGCTTGCCTATCCAAACTCAGCCCTGAGACACACGCAGAGAGAGGGGTCACAGCTTGCCTATCCAAACTCAGCCCTGAGACACACGCAGAGAGGGGTCACAGCTTGCCTATCCAAACTCAGCCCTGAGACACACGCAGAGAGAGGGGTCACAGCTTGCCTATCCAAACTCAGCCCTGAGACACACGCAGAGAGAGGGGTCACAGCCAGGGTCACCCTTGCACAGAGCACCTGGAGCAATTAGTGTTAAATGCCTTGCTCAAGGGCACAGTGACAGATGTTTCACCTTGTTAGCTCCTGTATTCAAACCAGCGACCTTTCAGTTACTTGCCCAACGCTCTAACCTCGAGGCTAACTGCAGTTCTACTTTTATTTCTCCTGGTGTCTGTGTTTGTATGTGTGTGTGGTGTGTGGTGTGTGTGTCTGTGTGTATGTGGTGTGTGTGTGTGTGTGTGTGTGTGTCTGTGTGTATGTGGTGTGTGTGTGTGTGGTGTGTGTGGTGTGTGTGTGTGTGTGTGTGTGTGTGTGTGTGTGTGTGTGTGTGTGTGTGTGTGTGTGTGTGTGTGTGTGTGTGTTACATGTGTGTGTGTTACGTGCATATTGCTGTGCAGCAGAATCCATCTCATCTCATTGTAAATACCTAAATACAATACCTAGTAAAATCATTGTTTCATTGTCTCCTTTTCCAATCTCACAGTAAACATTATTCCTGATTGTTGACAGGCAGAGAAGCAGACATTCTTCAGACAAAATGCACAATGGAGATTCGTTTTTCCAAGAGGCTATGGACCTGAGCGATACGCATCTTCACCAACAGCAAATAACAACTTGAGGGAACGAGACGAGGAACACAAAAATTAACTTACATCTATTAGATATCTGACTCAGCCTCTGCCTTCCTCCTCCTCCTCTCTCTTGATTTTATGATTTTCTTCAGTTTAAATACGGAGCACAAAAACCCACAAATGTTTTTCACTTAATTTATGCAACTAAAATATCTTTTAAAAAATAAATAATAAATAAACGTTTTGCATATTCATTTTTTATTCTTTAATAAATACAATAATACATTTCCAGTTTAAGTTTGCATACTAATAATGATATACAATAATAATGACAAAACAAAATAATAAATAGAAAAATAAATGAAAGTTAGAAAATTACGGCAGTGGCTCTGGATAAGAGCGTCTGTTAAATGAATAAAATGTAAAAGCTA
Organism: Salmo trutta; assembly: GCF_901001165.1. NCBI lineage: Eukaryota > Metazoa > Chordata > Actinopteri > Salmoniformes > Salmonidae > Salmo > Salmo trutta. The sequence continues at coordinate 42,668,085 of NC_042986.1, forward strand.
AACTCTTATATTAATAATAATAATATAGCAGTAATAAAAATGAAGAAACTCCAGCACAATGATAATTTTGAATGCTCCACAAACTAATAAACAGATATCAACACAAACTAATAAACAGATATCAAACCATGAAATAGTTTTGAGGAGCATCTGTTCATAGTTGTTTTCTTCATTCCATGCACCTGGATACATGATAGATGGGCTGTTTTTATTTTTTTCAAGGTGGTACATTGATAACAGCAGATGGCATTCAGAGAACTCACATTGCTGATGATTGACTATGCCTGGATTTAATCAGATCGAGTGTTAACCCGCGACAGCCATCCCGCATAGCTGATGTTGTGGCGGTGTCGGAGGTGTATCTGCGTTACAGCTGTCAATTCGGTGAGCAGCTGCTCTTTAATTAATTTGTACATTTTTGATTTATTTCACCTTTATTGAACCAGGCAAGTCAGTTAAGAACAAATTCTTATTTACAATGACGGCCTACTCGTGTGGTCGTTGTCACGATGACACACCTGTCCCCATGGCCGTAACTACATATGAGGACACTAAGGTTTCGGACCTCGGTAAATCTTTTCTAATTTGAAAATGTATATATTTTGGACACGATAGAGAAAATCCCAATGTTGATCAAAAGATCAGAACGCTTAGATTCTTGATCTGACTGAGTTCTAATCACGCCTGCTTCTTTGCGAACAACAAGTGGGTTGTTTGTTATGTTCGCCTGCCTCCTGGATTTGCCTCCTGGATTTGCCTCCTGGATTTGCCTCCTGGTTTGGCCTCCTGGTTTGGCCTCCTGGATTTGCCTCCTGGATTTGCCTCCTGGATTTTCCTCCTGGATTTGCCTTTTAGCAGCACATTCACCACTCTCTGAAATGGCTAAGTCGGCCTTTTCGAGGCACAGGCTGTGGGCCTGAGACGTGAAATTAACTATCCCAGCTAGGAGTTGGCTCAAGTAGACAACTAGAGACCTGCCGGCAGTGTGCTTTGCGAGATGCCAGACTGTGACTCCTGCCGTGTCTACCGACATCCCCCAAATAAACAAAAAACAGCTCTCAGAGAATGAGTGACAGCTGGTAAATAGCTGCTGATGCATACAGTATGTCAGTTAGTCTGGTGTCTCAAACTTGGGGTCGGAAACTTAAATAAACAAGATACTGTTTCAATATGAACATCTCCACAGGACCTATCTTCCCTGTTGGCCAACAGTCTCCATGCAGTCTCCAACAGTCTCCATGCAGTCTCCATGCAGTATCCAATCAGCCTCCCATCAGTCTCCATGCATTCTCCCAACAGTCTCCATCAGTCTCCCACAGTCTCCATGCAGTCTCCAATCAGTCTCCCAACAGTCTCCATCTGTCTCCATGCAGTCTCCAATCAGTCTCCCAACAGTCTCCATCAGTCTCCATGCAGTCTCCATGCAGTCTCCATGCAGTCTCCAATCAGTCTCCATCAGTCTCCATGCAGTCTCCATCAGTCTCCATGCAGTCTCCATGCAGTCTCCAATCAGTCTCCAATCAGTCTCCCAACAGTCTCATGCAGTCTCCATCAGTCTCCAACAGTCTCCCACAGTCTCCAATCAGTCTCCAACAGTCTCCATGCAGTCTCCAATCAGTCTCCATGCAGTCTACAATCAGCCTCCCATCAGTCTCCAATCGGTTTTCATGCAGTCTCCAAATAGTCTCCAGTCGGTCTCCATGCAGTCTCCATGCAGACTCCAGTCAGTCTCCATGCAGTCTCCATGCAGTCTCCAGTCGGTCTCCAGTCAGTCTCCAATCAGTCTCCAGTCGGTCTCCATGCAGTCTCCATGCAGTCTCCAGTCGGTCTCCATGCAGTCTCCATGCAGTCTCCAGTTGGTCTCTATGCAGTCTCCATGCAGTCTCCAGTTGGTCTCTATGCAGTCTCCATGCAGTCTCCAGTTGGTCTCCATGCAGTCTCCATGCAGTCTCCAGTTGGT
>NC_042986.1:42672544-42720044 GCF_901001165.1 Salmo trutta
TTTTATGGAAACTGACGAACAATATTCCATGTTTAGATCATGAAAGATTCAGGATAATGAGATCCATTGACACCAATTACAGCGGACCATGAACCAATTGGACTACATTATCTATGGATGTAAAATTTCATCGTCATTTTTTATCAGACACTGTTTCTATGGTCCCATTTACCACTTTGTTTTCAGATTTGACATTACTTCACACTCACTGGCCACTTTATTAGGTACACCTATCTAGTACTGGGTAGGACCCCCTTTTGCCTCCACGACAGCCTGAATTATTCACGGTGTTGTACGTTAAGAGATGCCCTTCTGCACACCACTGTTTTAAACGGCTGTTATTTGAGCATTTGTGGCCTTTCTGTTATCTTGAATGATTCTGGACATTCTCCTCTGACCTCTCTCACAAACAAGGTGTTTTTGCCCATAGAACTGCCACTCACTGAATGTGTTTTGTTTATTGTTTATCGCTCTAGAGTCTCTGTAAACTCTAGAGACTGTAGTGCGTAAAAATCCCAGGAGGACAGCTGTTTCTGAGATGCTGGAACCACCATGTGTGGCACAAACAATCATACCACGGTCAAAATTGCTTAGATTACGCATCTTGCCCGTTCTAATGTTTGGTCGAACAACAGCTAAAGCTCTCTACGCTATATATTGAGTTGCAGGCAGCCACATTATTCGCTGTTCGAAGGAGCAGGCTACTTGCGTTAACGCGCAGGTGTACCTAATAAAGTGACCAAATGAGTGTATGTATGCAGGCCCCTGTAATTGCTTTTCCAATACTGACAACTCGTTACTGATGATTGATTTCACATTGTGGTACTAGTATATAGTGAAATGAGAGGTATCCACCTACAACAACATAGCGATGACACGGAGCCGGCAGGTGATCCAGGTCACAATAGAGGTCAAGCAGTGGGAGGAGGAGGAAGACGAGGAAGACGTGGTGGTGAAAGGAACGACAGGGGACGAGCTTCTTCTTCTTGAGACTAGGCCAAATACGGGAAGCAGAGGCACAATTCTGATCGACCAACAAGAGCGGGCTGTGGTCAATTTGGTTCGGGACAGAACTGATATTCGCCTTACAGAAATTTGGCAGCACATCTTGGACAATGACGACATGTTCAACAATGTGGAAGCCATAAGTTTGCTGACTACGCTGAAAAGGCACCAGGTGTCTCTAAAACAGCTATACCGTGTGTCTTTTGAAAGAAATGCAGACGGAGTGAATCAACTGAGGACTGAGTAATGTTCAGGTATGTTCAGTTTCAAGATGCCTGTTGTGAAAAATTCCCCAATAAAATTCTACATCATTGTAATCAGTTATTCTCTTTCCAAAATGTCTTTTTAGAAGGTGATGGAGCTGGACGCTGACGAAAACCATCACAAATTGCTCTTTTGGGATGAGGCAGGCTCCAACCTGGCCAAGACAAGGAGGAGAGGTCGGAATTTCTTTGACTAGCGGGAAACCATCCAAGTACCCGGACAACATGGGACCAACATCACCACGTGTGTGGCTATATCGGCCAATGTAGAAGTACAGTAATCAATCGTTTATTTTGCTTTTTTACAGTAAGCCAGGTGAGGAACACTGCAGTTGATGTTTTACTGTAGTTTTTTTTGATTCAAGGAAACCTATGTTGTGATTTTATTGTACTTCATCAATACATTTCAGATTTTGTTCAATGATTCCACTGTGTCTGTAGTATTCTCTCTACTAGTCCTTTAACAGTGATGTATTTACGTGTAGTACCATAACATGTATCACATATTTTGTACTACAATATTTAATGATTGTACGAACAACTACACAGTGAAACTATCGGTATCTTGTGTGTGGGTGATCTAAATGAATGTTCCTATGGTATTTCATGATTAATGAGTTATTTGAACCAATGATTCTGCAAGTGCAAGGTTTCTTTAAAGATATGAATGCACAATGCAATGTTTTCAACATTGGACAGCCTGTGTTACAAGTGATGACCGTTTTGAGTTTTGTGTCTAGAGTTTTGAAAAATGACCACAAGGTTCTGAGTGCCAAAGTGATTGTAAAAACCAACAATATGATGATGATGCCTGCATGTCTTTCAGGCCTAACGGCAGCCCCTTCACCTCCGCTGTCTTTAATATTTAAACATATATATATATTTCACCTTTTATTTAACCAGGTAGGCTAGTTGAGAACAAGTTCACATTTACAACTGCGACCTGGCCAAGATAAAGCAAAGCTGTGTGACACAAACAATGACACAGAGTTACACATGGAATAAACAAACAAACAGTCAATAACACAATAGAAAAAAAAGTATATGTACAGTGTGTGCAAATGAGGTAAGATAAGGGAGGTAAGGCAATAAATAGGCCATAGTGGTGAAATAATTACAATTTAGCAATATAAACACTGGAGTGATAGATGTGCAGAAGATGAATGTGCAAGTAGAGATACTGGGGTGCAAAGGAGAAAATAAATAACAGTATGGGGATGAGGTAGTTGGATGGGCTATTTACAGATGAGCTATGTACAGGTGCAGTGATCTGTGAACTGCTCTGACAGCTGGTGCTTAAAGCTAGTGAGGGAAGTATGAGTCTCCAGCTTCAGTGATTTTTGCAATTTGTTCCAGTCATTGGCAGCAGAGACCTGGAAGGAAAGGCAGCCAAAGGAGGAATTGGCTTTTGGGGTGACCAGTGAAATACTCCTGCTGGAGCGCGTGCTACGGGTGGGTGCTGCTATGGTGACCAGTGAGCTGAGATAAGGCGGGGCTTTACCTAGCAAAGACCTGGAGCCAGTGGTTTTAGCGACGAATATGAAGCGAGGGCCAGCCAACGAGAGCATACAGGTCGCAGTGGTGGGTAGTATATGGGGCTTTGGTGACAAAACAGATGGCACTGTGATAGACTGCATCCAATTTGCTGAGTAGAGTGTTGGAGGCTATTTTGTAAATGACATCGCCGAAGTCAAGGATTGGTAGGATAGTCAGTTTTACGAGGGTATGTTTCGCAGCATGAGTGAAGGATGCTTTATTGAGAAATAGGAAGCCGATTCTATATTTAATTTTGGATTGGAGATGCTTAATGTGAGTCTGGAAGGAGAGTTTACAGTCTAACCAGACACTAGGTATTTGTAGTTGTCCACAAATTCTAAGTCAGAACCGTCCAGAGTAGTGATGCTGGACGGGCGGGCAGGTGCAGGCAGCGATCGGTTGAAGAGCATGCATTTCGTTTTACTTGCATTTAAGAGCAGTTGGAGTCCACGGAAGGAGTGTTTTATGGCATTGAAGCTCGTCTGGAGGTTAGTTAACACAGTGTCCAAATAAGGGCCAGAAGTATACAGAATGATATCGTCTGCGTAGAGGTGGATCAGAGAATCACCAGCAGCAAGAGCAACATCATTGATGTATACAGAGAAGAGAGTCGGCCCGAGAATTGAACATTGTGGCACCCCCATAGAGACTGCCAGGCCCTCCAATTTGACACACTGAACTCTTTCTGAGAAGTAGTTGGTGAACCAGGCGAGGCAGTCATTTGAGAAACCAAGGCTGTTGAGTCTGTCGATAAGAATGTGGTGATTGACAGAGTCGAAAGCCTTGACCAGGTCGATGAATACAGCTGCACAGTATTGTCTCTTATCGATGGCGGTTGTGATATCGTTTAGGACCTTGAGCGTGGCTGAGGTGCACCCATGACCAGCTCGGAAACCAGATTGCATAGCGGAGAAGGTACGGTGGGATTCGAAATGGTCGGTGATCTCTTTGTTAACTTGGCTTTCGAAGACCTTAGAAAGGCAGGGTAGGATAGATATAAGTCTGTCGGTCTTGAGTGTCTCCCCCTTTGAGGAGGGGGATGACCGTGGCAGCTTTCCAATCTTTGGGGATCTCAGACAATACGAAAGAGAGGTTGAACAGGCTAGTAATGGGGTTGCAACAATTTCAGCTGATAGTTTTAGAAAGAGAGGGTCCAAATTGTCTAGCCCTGCTGATTTGTAGGGGTCCAGATTTTGCAGCTCTTTCAGAACAACAGCTGTCTGGATTTGTGTGAAGGAGAAATGGGGAGGCTTGGGCCAGTTGCTGTGGGGGGTGCAAGGCTGTTGACCGGGGTCGGGGTAGCCAGGTGGAAAGCATGGCCAAATTTCTGTTTGAAAAAGCTAGCCTTTGCTTTCCTAACTGCCTGTGTATATTGGTTCCTAACTTCCCTGAAAAGTTGCATATCGCGGGGGCTATTCGATGCTAATGCCGAACACCACAGGATGTTTTTGTGCTGGTCAAGGGCAGTCAGGTCTGGAGTTAACCACGGGCTGTATCTGTTCCTGGTTCTAAATTCTTTGCTTATTTAAGATTGTTCGGAAGGCACTTTTAAAGAATAACCAGGCATCTTCTACTGACGGAATAAGGTCAATATCCTTCCCGGATACCCGGGCCAGGTCAAATAGAAAGGCCTGCTCCATTTTAATACAAAAAGTTTATTTCACCTTTATTTAACCAGGTAGGCCAGTTGAGAATAAGTTCTCCTATATAACTGCAATCTGGCCAAGATAAAGCAAGCAGTGCGACACAAACAACACAGAGTTACACATTGGGTGGGCTGTTTACAGATGGGTTATGTACAGCTGCAGCGATCGGTTAGCTGCTCAGATAGCTGATGTTTAAAGTTAGTGAGGGAAATGCAGGTCACCATGTTTCAGCGATTTTTGCAATTCGTTCCAGTCATTGGCAGCAGAGAACTGGAAGGAAAGGCGCCCAAAGGTGTTGGCTTTGGGGATGATCAGTGAGATATACCTGCTGGAGCGCGTGCTACGGGTGGGTGCTGTTATCATGACCAGTGAGCTGAGATAAGGCGGAGCTTTACCTAGCATAGACTTATAGATGACCTGGAGCCAGTGGGTCTGGCGACAAATATGTAGCGAGGTGTAACGCCCTGGCCATAGAGAGGGGTTTTTGTTCTTTATTTTGGTTAGGCCAGGGTGTTACATTGGGTGGGCATTCTATGTTCATTTTTCTATGTTTTTGTATTTCTTTGTTTTGGGCCATGTGTGGCTCCCAATCAGGCACAGCTGTAGTTCGTTGTTGCTGATTGGGAGTCACACATAAGTAGCCTGGTTTTCCTTTGGGTTTTTGTGGGTGATTGTTTTCTGTTTAGTGTGTAACCAGACAGAACTGTTTGGCTGTCGTTTTGTTTATTTTATAGTGTTCATGCGATTCATGAAATCCTTTATGATGAACACATCCTCCGCTGCACCTTGGTCTCTTTCTGACGACGGCCGTTACACGAGGGCAGGCCGACTAGAGCATACAGGTCGCAGTGGTGGGTGGTATAAGGGGCTTTGGTGAAAAAACGGATGGCATTGTGATAGACTGCATCCAGTTTGCTGAGTAGAGTATTGGAAGCTATTTTGTAAATGACATCGCCGAAGTAGCGTAGAAAGTAAGAAAGTAGTAAGAAAGTAGAACTAGCGTTTAAGAGCAGTTGGAGGCCACGGAAGGAGTGCTGTATGGCATTGAAGCTCGTTTGGAGGTTAGTTAACACAGTGGGAGTGTTTTAAGGAGCGTTTGACAGGGATGCGGACGCAAGCAATGAGGCAGTGATCGCTGAGATCCTGGTTGAAGACAGCAGAGGTGTATTTGGAGGGCAGGTTGGTTAGGATGATATCTATGAGGGTGCCCGTGTTTACGGATTTGGGGTTGTACCTGGTGGGTTCATTGATCATTTGTGTGAGATTGTGGGCATCAAGCTTAGATTGTAGGATGGCCGGGGTGGTAAGCATGTCCCAGTTCAGGTCACCTAACAGCATGAGCTCTGAAGATAGATGAGGGGCAAACAATTCACATATGGTGTCCAGGGCACAGCTGGGGGCAGAAGGTGGTCTATAGCAAGCGACAACGGTGAGAGACTTTTTTCTGGAAAGGTGGATTTTTAAAAGTAGAATCTCAAATTGTTTGGGCACAGACCTAGATAGTAAGACAGAACTCTGCAGGCTATCTCTGCAGTAGATTGCAACTCCTTGTCACGTCTTGACCATAGAGAGCTCTTATTTATTTTCTATGGTAGAGTAGGTCAGGGCGTGACGGGGGGTTTATCTAGTGTATTTATTCTATGTTGTTTGGTTCTAGTTTCTGTTTTTCTATGTTGGTGTTTTTGGAGGATCCCCAATTAGAGGCAGCTGGTCATCGTTGTCTCTAATTGGGGATCATATTTAAGTAGTTGTTTTTCCCACCTTTGTTGGTGGGAGATTATTTTGAGTTAGTGCATGTTGCACCTCTTTTCGTCACGGTTTGTGTTTTATTTATAGTTTATTGTTTGTTTGGCTTAAGTTTCACTATATAATAAAGATGTGGAACGATACGCACGCTGTGTCTTGGTCCATTCCTACACACAGACATGACACTCCTCCCCCTTTGGCAGATCTAACTTGTCGGAAAATGTTACAGTTAGGGATGGAAATGTCTGTGTTTTTGGTGTTCTTCCTAAGCCAGGATTCAGACACGGCTAGGACATCTGGGTTGGCAGAGTGTGCTGAAGCAGTGAACAAAACAAACTTAGGGAGGAGGCTTCTAATGTTAACATGCATGAAACCAAGGCTTTTACGGTTACAGAAGGCAACAAATGAGAACGCCTGGGGAATGGGAGTGGAGCCAGGCACTGCAGGGCCTGGGTTAACCTCTACATCACCAGTGGAGCAGAGGAGGAGTAGGATAAGGGCTATAAGAACTGGTCGTCTAGTCCATTCGGAACAGAGTGTAAAAGGAGCAAGTTTCTGGGTGAGGTAGAATAGATTCCATGTATAATGTACAGACAAAGGTATGGTAGGATGTGAATACAATGGAGGTAAACCTAGGCATTGAGTGACGATGAGAGAGGTATTGTCTCTAGAGGCATCAATTAAACCAGGTGAGGTCACCGCATATGTAGGAGGTGGAACAACATAGTTGGTTAAGGCATATTGGGCAGGGCTAGAGGCTCTACAGTGAAATAAGACAATAATCACTAACCAAAACAGCAATGGACAAGGCATATTGACATTAGGGAGAGGCATGACTCTCTTTAAGAGTGTGCTCCTAATCTCAGCTGGTTACCTGTATAAAAGACACCTGGGAGCCAGAAATCTTTCTGATTGAGAAGGGGTCAAATACTTATTTCCCTCATTAAAATGCAAATCAATTTATAACATTTTTGACATGCGTTTTTCTGGATATTTTTGTTGTTATTCTGTCTCTCACTGTTCAAATAAACCTACCAATAAAATTATAGACTGGTCCTTTCTTTATCAGTGGGCAAACATACAAAATCAGCAGGGGATCAAATACTTTTCCCCCCCACTGTACACGGGACACAGCAAGACGAAGACAAAAGACACCTGACTGCTACGTCATCATGGACATTTGTCTATCAGGCCTAACGACAGCCCCTTCACCTCCGCTGTCTATCAGGCCTCTCGACAGCCCCTTCACCTCCCCTGTCTATCAGGCCTAACGACAGCCCCTTCACCTCCGCTGTCTATCAGGCCTCACGACAGCCCCTTCACCTCCCCTGTCTATCAGGCCTCACGACAGCCCCATCACCTCCCCTGTCTATCAGGCCTCATGACGGCCCCTTCACCTCCCCTGTCTATCAGGCCTAACGACAGCCCCTTCACCTTCCCTGTCTATCAGGCCTCACGACAGCCCCTTCACCTCCCCTGTCTATCAGGCCTCATGACGGCCCCTTCACCTCCCCTGTCTATCAGGCCTAACGACAGCCCCTTCACCTCCCCTGTCCATCAGGCCTCATGACGGCCCCTTCACCTCCCCTGTCTATCAGGCCTAACGACAGCCCCTTCACCTCCCCTGTCTATCAGGCCTCACGACGGCCCCTTCACCTCCCCTGTCTATCAGGCCTAACGACAGCCCCTTCACCTCCCCTGTCTATCAGGCCTCACGGCAGCCCCTTCACATCCACTACCAGGAAAAACAGGAAATAGCCCAGATTGTGCTTTTTTTTAAACAAACGGGAGACAGGTATATTGCAACTAACTTTTGTGAACCACTAACAAATATATAAACAGAGGTACGAGCAGATCAGCATGTTTAGTTACAACAGGACCTGTACTAGCAGTAAAATATCCCAGAATCTGCATTTAAAATATTCTGTAGACAAGAGAGAGGGAAGCGCCACTGATCTGATGTGTGTGCGTTTGTGCGTGTGTTTGCGTGTGTATGTGTGTGTGTGTGTGTCTTTTGTGTGTGTTTGTGTGCGTGTGCGTGTGATTTTCTATGTGTGTGTGTGTGTGTGTGTGTGTGGCACCACTGTTTCCATGCGGGAGGAGAGAGGCTGCTGCAGCACAACAAGGGACTAAACAAAACAAACGGTGTCCAACCAAGCCGTTGTGATTTACTAAACAGGAATGCTGCTTTCACATACCACCTCCAAGGACAAAACAGCAATGATCACTGACATTCATTCCAACACAGCCATCTGCCAAAACTGTGTGTGTTTGTGTATGTTCCTGGGGTTTATTAAGGATCTCCATTATCTCCTGCTGAAGCAGCAGCTACTCTTCCTGGGGTTTATTAAGGATCTCCGTTATCTCCTGTTGAAGCAGCAGCTACTCTTCCTGGGGTTTATTAAGGAACTCCGTTATCTCCTGCTGAAGCAGCAGCTACTCTTCCTGGGGTTTATTAAGGATCTCCCTTATCTCCTGCTGAAGCAGCAGCTACTCTTCCTGGGGTTTATTAAGGATCTCCATTATCTCCTGCTGAAGCAGCAGAAACTCTTCCTGGGGTTTATTAAGGATCTCCATTATCTCCTGCTGAAGCAGCAGCTAATCTTCCTGGGGTTTATTAAGGATCTCCATTATCTCCTGCTGAAGCAGCAGCTACTCTTCCTGGGGTTCACAGAAAACATAAAACATGACATAATAATACATAATACATGAAGAGACAACAGCTCAATGAATAAACTGAGCAAAAATATAAACGCAACCTTTAAAGTGTTGATACCATCTTTCATGAGCTGAAACAAGAACCTTATCAAGAAGCTGATTAAATAGCATAATAATTACGCAGGTGCACATTGTGCTGTGGGACAATGAAAGGCCACTCTAAAATGTGTAGTTTCTCACAATACACAATGCCACAGATGTCTCAAGTTTTTAGGGAGTGTGCAATTGGCATGCTGACTGCAGGAATGTCCATCAGAGCTATTGCCAGAGAATCGTATATTTATTTCTCTACCATAAGCCGCCTCCAATGTCGTTTTAGAGAATTTGGCATTACGTCCAACCGGCTTCACAACTGCAGACCTTGTCTAGGGAGTCGCGTGGTCGAGTGGTTTGCTGATGTCAACGTTGTGAACAGAGTGCCCCTCGGTGGCGGTGGGGTTATGGTATGGACATAAGCTATAGACAATGAACCCAATTGCATTTTATCGATCACAATTTGAATACACAGAGATACCGTGATGAGATCCTGAGGCCCATTGTCATGCCATTCATCCGCCACAATGATCTGTACACAATTCCTGGAAGCTGAAAATGTCGCAGTTCTTCCATGGCCTGCATACTCACCAGACATGTCACCTACTGAGGATGTTTTGGATGCTCTGGATTGACATGTACCACAGCGTGTTTCAGTGTCCAGCAATATCCAGCATTTTTGCACAGCCATTGAAGAGTAGTGGGAGAACATTACACAGGCCACAATCAACAGCCTGATCAACTCTATGCGAAGGAGATGTGTCGCGTCGCACAGCATGAAGGACAAATGGTGGTCATATCAGATACTGACTGGTTTTCTAATCCATGCCCCTACCATTTTTTAAGGTATCTGTGACCAACAGATGTATATCTGTATCCCCAGTCGTGTGAAATCCATAGATTAGGGCCAAATGCATGTATGAACTGTAACTCAGTAAAATCTTCGAAAATGTTCCATGTTGCATTTATATTTTTGCTCAGTGTATATACATTTAAAATAACTATATACGCTTTTATACAGTTCTGCCTTTTATAATCATGTGATTCATCGACGCTATTGAATGTAATCACAAGAAAATGCAATAACAAGGATTTCAGGAATCAAGGTAAAACAGAGATGCAGACACATCGAATTAACAATGGTTTAATAATCCAACGGGAGCGGGCAACAGACAGGTCAAGGCAGGCAGGGGTCAGTAAACCAGAGGTGGGGCAACGGTACTGGACGGCAGGCAGGCTCAGGGTCAGGATAGGCAGAGGTCAATAATCCAGAGGTGGGGCAATGATACAGGTTGACAGGCGGCCTCAGGGTCAGGCAGAGTGGGCGCAGAGTCGGGACAGGCAAGGTTCAAATCCAGGAGGGCTTGAAAACGAGAGACTGGGAAAAGCAGGAGCTGAGAACAAAAACGCTTGTTGACTCGGCAAACAAGACAAACTGGCAACGGACAAACAGAGAACACAGGTATAAATACACATGGGATAATGGGGAAGATGGGCGACACCTGGAGGGGGGTGGAGACAATCACAAGGACAGGTGAAACAGATCACGGTGTGACAAAGGAGGTGCGTTGCAAATAAGCTGACACTTTTCGCTAAATTCCCCTGACGTGAATAAAGCTACCTTGTTTCTCTAAATTCCCCTGACGTGAATAAAGCTACCTTGTTTCTCTAAATTCCCCTGACGTGAATAAAGCTACCTTGTTTCTCTAAATTCCCCTGACGTGAATAAAGCTACCTTGTTTCTCTAAATTCCCCTGACGTGAATAAAGCTACCTTGTTTCTCTAAATTCCCCTGATGTGAATAGATCTACCTCATTTCTATAGTAGCCACCCGAAATGAGTTTCCAGGAGTAACATCTCATCTCTTAAACTTGTTCTTACCATGGACAAAGGGGAATAAAAAGCAGTAAAGCCACAGGTTTTAATATTGGCAAAAATACACAATATGTGAGATTCATACAACGGATCATTATTTATGAGTAAATAAAACACGAAACTAAATGAAGTCTTTCTCCCAATGAATCTCAAACACAGGAGAGTTTATTGTGAACGAAACTACCCTCACCACCTGGGGACATCGACAGATCCACACTGCCCTTTCACACCTGGACAAAAGAAACACCTATGTGAGAATGCTGTACATTGATACAGCTCAGCGATCAACACCATAGTACCCTCTAAGCTCATCATAAAGTTAAGGTCCCTTGTACTGAACACCTCCCTCTAAAACTGGATCCTGGACTTCCTGACAGGCCGTCCCCAGGTGGTGAGGGTAGGTTACAATACATCCGCCACGCTGACCATCAACACGGGGCCCCTTAGGGGTGCGTGCTTAGTCCCCTCCTGTACTCCCTGTTCACCCAAGACTGTATTGCCGCACACGTAAACTTAATGATGATAAATACATCAAGGACAAGAAGCATATTGCTTTTATTAAAATCAATTATAGTTGTAGCAAGCTATCAAAGTTGACCTCCAGTCCTCCTTCTCACCTTCGCGCTCTCCAGTTGGTCAGTACATGCTCGGAGTACACGTCCTGGTAATCCATCTGGCCCTGCGGCCTTGTGAATGTTGACCTGTTTAAAGGTCTTACTCACATCGGCTGTGGAGAGTGTGATCACACAGTAGTCGGGAACAGCTGATGCTCTCATGCATGTTTTAGTGTTGCTTGCCTCGAAGCGAGCATAGAAGTGATTTAGCTCGTCTGGTAGACTCGTGTCACTGGGCAGCTCTCAGCTGTGCTTCCCTTTGTAGTCTGTAATAGTTTGCAAAACCTTCCACATCAGACGAGCGTCGGAGCCAGTATACTACGATTCGATCTTATTCCTGTATTGCCGCTTTGCATGTTTGATGGTTCGTCGGAGGGCATGGCAGGGTTTCTTATAAGCTTCCGGGTTAGAGTGTAGGCTGTCATTGTAAATAACAATTTCTTCTTAACTGACTTGCCTAGTTAAATAAAGGTTAAATAAATAAAATAAAATAAATAGAGTCCCGCTCCTTGAAAGCGGTAGCTCTCTCCCCCCCCCCCCAAAAGATTTAGATGCACTATTGTAAAGTGGTTGTTCCACTGGATATCATAAGGTGAATGCACCAATTTGTAAGTCGCTCTGGACAAGAGCGTCTGCTAAATGACTTAAATGTAAAATGTTAAATGTAGCCTTTAGCTCAGTGCGGATGTTGCCTGTAATCCATGGCTTCTGGTTGGGGTATGCATGTATGGTCACTGTGGGGACGCTGTCATCGATGCACTTATTGATGAAACTCCTCAATGCCATCGGAATAATCCCGGAACATATTCCAGTCTGTGCTAGCAAAACAGTCCTGCATCTGCTTCATCTGACCATTTTTTATTGACCGAGTCACTGGTGCTTCCTGCTTTCATTTTTGCTGGTAAGCAGCAATCAGCAGGATAGAACTATGGTCAGATTTGCCAAATGGAGGGTGATGGAGAGCTGTGTATGCGTCTCTGTGTGTGGAGTAAAGGTGGTCTAGAGTTTTTTTTCCCTCTGGTTGCATATTTAACATGCTGATAGAAATTAGGTTAATCTGATTTAAGTTTCCCTGCATTAAAGTCCACGGCTACTAGGAGCGCCACCTCTGGGTGAGCGTTTTCTTGTTTGCTTATGGCGGTATACAGCTCATTGAGTGCGGTCTTAGTGCCATCACCGGTCTGTGGTGGTATGTAGACAGCTACGAAAAATACAGATGAAAACTCTCTAGGTAGATAGTCTGGTCTACAGTTTATCATGAGATACTCTACCTCAGGTGAGCAAAACTTTGAGATTCGGTGGCTTCTGCTGTGGTTGCTGCGGCTGTGGTGGCTTCTGCTGTGGTGGCTTCTGCTATGGTGGCTTCGGCTGTGTATGTTTCACACAGGAGAGCTACAATTACTGTAATAAATGGACTCCTTCTGCAGCCAAGCCAATGCATTTTCTCAATCCAGGAGAGTTTATTGTATTTAACCCTCCTGTTGTGTTCGTTTCATGTTCATTTATTCTGTGTTCCCGGTCCAAAATGACCGCACCATTATAGCTGATTATAAATCCATAATAATACATGTTAGATCTTATTTATCAACTTATGTTCTTCTGAACATTACACGTTTTGAACTTCTATGTGTTATTTATGTAGGCCTCATTGACCTGAGCTCATACAACTCGTTTTTGAGTAAAAAAAAAGCATAATGTATGGATTATTTTGACCATAACAAATACTCAGATGAAACATATTGTGCTATTTATCACAGACTACTTTATGTCAAAGATTAACAAGGACTCTCCTCACCAGTGTCATGATCAAAGATATGATCAAGAACCTGACATACAGTATATCGTTTGGTCATTGTGTTGTCACAGAATGAATTGTGAGCAACGCCTCAAAAAAGCTTCATATACCAGAGCTGCGAGAAAAGGTCTATATGTTATTGAAACAATGCTGCGATTGTTTGGGAGAATGCCAACAGGTGTGGTTCCCGTGGGGGAAAGATTCTATTGGGGTAAGGTGCCCGTGGGGGTTGCCATGGAAGCCAAGAAGGGGAGTGAGGTGTGTGTGTGTGTGTGTGCTCAAACACACATGCATGTGGGGGTCTGAGAAAGGAAGTGTGTCCATCTGATGAATGGGCATGTGCCTGAACTCAATGTTATACACTAATTGTAGTCTCACTCATTCATTTCTAATGACCAGTCATTTTTCACCGGGAACACCACAGGTGTACAAAAGTGAAATAAAAAACACAAAATGTTATGAAAATCATCAAAATGTATTTTGTGTGTTCAGATGCCCTGTGTGGACAAAGTCATGGAACCTTATGACAATCATATTAGATGAACTACAGTGAGGGAAAAAAGTAGTTGATCCCCTGCTGATTTTATACGTTTGCCCACTGATAAGAAATGATCAGTCTATAATTTTAATGGTAGGTTTATTTGAACAGTGAGAGACAGAATAACAACAAAAAAATCCAGAGAAACACGTCAAAAATGTTAAAAATTGGTTTGCATTTTAATGAGGGAAATAAGTATTTGACCCCTCTGCAAAACATGACTTAATACTTGGTGGCAAAACCCTTGTTTTTCAATCACAGAGGTCAGATGTTTCTTGTAGTTGGCCACCAAGTTTGCACACATCTCAGGAGGGATTTTGTCCCACTCCTCTTTGCAGATCTTCTCCAAGTCATTAAGGTTTCGAGGCTGACGTTTGGCAACTCGAACCTTCAGCTCCCTCCACAGATTTTCTATGGGATTAAGGTCTGGAGACTGGCTAGGCCACTCCAGGACCTTAATGTGCTTCTTCTTGAGCCACTCCTTTGTTGCCTTGGCCGTGTGTTTTGGGTCATTGTCATGCTGGAATACCCATCCACGACCAATTTTCAATGCACTGGCTGAGGGAAGGAGGTTCTCACCCAAGATTTGACGGCACATGGCCCGTCCATCATCCCATTAATGCGGTGAAGTTGTCCTGTCCACTTAGCAGAAAAACACCCCCAAAGCATAATGTTTCCACCTCCATGTTTGACGGTGAGAATGGTGCTCTTGGGGTCATAGACCAAAGAGCTCTATTTTGGTCTCATCTGACCACAACACTTTCACCCAGTTGTCCTCTGAATCATTCAGATGATCATTGGCAAACTTCAGACGGGCATGTATATGTGCTTTCTTGAGCAGGGGGACCTTGCGGGCGCTGCAGGATTTCAGTGCTTCACGGCATAGTGTGTTACCAATTGTTTTCTTGGTGACTATGGTCCCAGCTGCCTTGAGATCATTGACAAGATCCTCCCGTGTAGTTCTGGGCTGATTCCTCACCGTTCTCATGATCATTGCAACTCCACGAGGTGAGATCTTGCATGGAGCCGCAGGCCGAGGGAGATTGACAGTTCTTTTGTGTTTCTTCCATTTGCAAATAATCGCACCAACTGTTGTCACCTTCTCACCAAGCTGCTTGGCGATGGTCTTGTAGCCCATTCCAGCCTTGTGTAGGTCTACAATCTTGTCCCTGACATCCTTGGAGAGCTCTTTGGTCTTGGCCATGGTGGAGAGTTTGGAATCTGATTGATTGATTGCTTCTGTGGACAGGTGTCTTTTAAACAGGTAACAAGCTGAGATTAGGAGCATTCCCTTTAAGAGTGTGCTCTTAATCTCAGCTCGTTACCTGTATAAAAGACACCTGGGAGCCAGAAATCTTTCTGATTGAGAGGGGGTCAAATACTTATTTCCCTCATTAAAATGCAAATCAATTTATAAAATTTTTGACATGCGTTTTTCTGGATTTATTTGTTGTTATTCTGTCTCTCACTGTTCAAATAAACCTACCATTAAAATTATAGACTAATCATTTCTTTGTCAGTGGGAAAACGTACAAAATCAGTAGGGGATCAAATACTTTTTTCCCTCAGTGTAGATTTTTCAGAGAGAAAAGCCAATTTGACCCGAACACAGAAGGAGGGTTAAATGCATGATCACTATGAATTGCAAAAACCTTTTTCACAAACTAGACCTAATAAAACGTAATTTTATATTATTAAGCATGATTTAAGATGCTTATAAGAAATAATAAACAAGAAAGTAAATACAACACAACTCTGCCGGAGAAGGAATGAAAGGAATCTAAAAGTTAATCAAGAATAACTTTTATTAAAGGGGTAGTACAGTCAAAAACGTGATTTTTCTGTGTTTTATATATATTTCCATACTATGAGGTATAGGGAATAATACTGGGAAATTGTGAAAATGATGATAAGTGTATAGGCTGTTTGAAAAGACCTCTGAAAATGCAACTTGTTTGTCTGGGTGGGGTTTTTGATGTCACCAGGTATTATAAGTTAATAGACCAATAACAAAGAGAGTTTGCCCACCTCTCTGCCAATAGCAGTTAGTTTTCAGGTTACACATCCCTCCCATTACGCTCCTCCAATCAGAACCCTCGCTCAGACAGTATTAGCACGATTCATACTTGAGAAATTGCATTTATCTAAAAAGATATTTTTTTCTTCGTTTTGACCATTTTGTTTGAAAACAATCACAGTAAGGTACTTACCAGAAATTATTTGATATTGAGATAAAAAAAAAAACAGCTGCGTTGGACCTTTAAATACACAAAAAAACTGGTTTTAAGGGAAATATTTAGAGGTGGCGAACCAAAAGAGACAGGAAATTGAAATGAGCGGCCCGACCTTTAATTTACTGTGGCCGCCCCTAGTAACGAAAGATAATGTAATAACACTGACAATAACACATGCTCTGTGTGCCACCGCCAATCTCAAAACACTAGCTTTCCACCATCAGATTTTCATGTCCAATTTTGT
Source organism: Salmo trutta (assembly GCF_901001165.1). Lineage (NCBI taxonomy): Eukaryota > Metazoa > Chordata > Actinopteri > Salmoniformes > Salmonidae > Salmo > Salmo trutta. The sequence goes on from NC_042986.1 coordinate 42,688,792, forward strand.
TCAAAACTCCCATTAGATGTTATTCTCCCTGATTTTACACCCTGAATCGACATTGTGCCAAATTATTAAGGATGTTGATTCGATTTCATCTGATCTGGACATTACAGAGAAACCAAAGGAGAATGAATTATAGTTTTTTTTTTGAAGAAGAAGAAGGTGCCATGGCAACCACAAGATACTGATACTAAGATATTACTGTGCATGAGTGTTTGTGAGTGTGAGCGTGTGTGTCAATGACGGTGCTTTGTCAGTGTGATGCTAATGGCTGCATATGGAAGGCCGGTATGATAAGTGTAGTAATTGGACTGACTGCTGCAACCAAACAGCCTCTAAAAGCGATAATGTTTCTTAGTCAGGATGCTAGCTTAATGAAAATACATCAGTTGTTCCTTTACTTAGTGTGGTCCTCTGTAGCTCAGTTGGTAAAGCATGAATCTTGCAAAGTCCGGATTGTTGGTTTGAATCCTGGGACCACCCACATGTAAAAAAAAATATATATACTCCCAATGACTATAAATGCTTGGATAAAAGCATCTTGGTAAATGGTACATTATTATATGAAAGCCAGTGTTAACAAAGGCAACAAAAAGAAGCTCTGACGAAGGCCCGAGAAGCAGAGACGTAAGCTTAAAGGAGTTATTTCACCCTGGCTCTGCCACGGCATATAGTCATTACAATATTTTATCATAAACATCAACATTATTCAAACCACAAGTTGGAACGTGCGCATTTTTATTTCACTGGTAGAATCGGGAAGCTTCGACTTCCTCTGTATTCGTCTGCTCAATGTCCAGCATTTATAACGAATGCAGATTCCACATTGCTAAGTAGATGGGGCATGTCCACAAATTTAATCTATTGGTATTGTTTACTTAGAACGACCAACACATAGTAATGTCAGAACTTCTCTTTTTTTGTGTGTGAAAATTGCTGTTTTTCACTAACGTTTGTCTATGTGGTGTTTCGTCTGGCTGTGCTAATTACAAACAAGCGTGAAAATGAGTTCTACCTACCAGAGATTTACCCAGATGCTGCCAGTGTTTTTGCGGCTATCAAGAATCATGCTTTACTGTGACCAAAGATAATCAGAGGGATTTTCATGCTGAACAGATGGGGAATCCTTAAGCCTCTGTCACGCTCCTCGTATTCTCCCTCATCGGAAGATATGTCGAAATCACTCGATGACCAATACGCAGCAGGTTGACTGTTCCACATCGTATTTATTATAGATGGAAACGACAAAACAAAATAAACATGCAAAAGCGAAAGGTGACAGTTTCACAGGAGAAACGAAACCCAGTGCAAAATACAATTACCCACAAATACCAAACACAAACACACCCCACTATATGGGACTCTCAATCAAAGGCAGATAGACAACACCTGCCTTCAACTGAGAGTCCCAACCCCAATTAACCAAACATAGACATACACCTACACATAGAAAACCTAACCTAGAACCTAACCCAACACTCACAACCCCACTATACCATAACCAAACATAACTCTGCCACGTCCTGACCAAATATAATACAAAAATACCTAAGTATATGGTCAGGACGTGACAGCCTCTGTACTGTCAATCTGACATCTTGCTGCATTTACAGCGATGCGGCCTCCGCAGATATCAAGGAATTCATATTTCTTACACTTCACTTCACAGAGCTTATTGTGAAGGAAGTTGTCAAGTATGTGAGTTTGTGTTTATATAGATTGGTCCCCCCCCCCCCACCTACCATCAACCAATCATTTCAATGCAGAGCTATACGGAGCTACAGTATATGAAGCCCTCCGTATTGTTACGAAATTTGAAAGGCGCACCGCAATTGCATCACACCTTCCAAACGGAGTCTCCGGACCACATTTCCAGAACTTTCTAAAGCATAAATTGGCATCAGACGACGATGCCATCGTTTTCTCCCTTCAACAACGAAAATGGAAGATTCTCGATTAGAGGTAACTTAATGTTAGCTGGACTAGATAAATTAGCTACGTCAGGTAACATTACAGTCCTGTATTGAACTCTGAAAAACATAATCTATATCATATGGCTAGCTTTCTTTTGATATACACACTGTCAATCAATTTACCCTATGCCATGGTAGTCACTGGTAGACTGGTAGCTACCTTCAGCAGAGTAAACATGTTTTTCTGTTTATGCTCTTTGACTAACGCTAGCTAACGTGAGCTAGCTTACATTAGCAAATGAGAGTAACTCAATCTGGTAGCCATCTATTCCAATCTTGTCTGGAAAACACTCAATTACTTCAAATAGAATTGTCGATATAGCTAACTCACTCTTGAGTGTGTTGGTAGCAATGGTAAATGTGTATAAATTGTCTAAGGTTGGTTAGTTGGTTCTCAGCTGGCTAGCAATCTTGCTGCCAATTTAGTGATGCTAACAGCAAGCTGACATAATTGAAATGTACATGTTAGGCGTGCTAAACTAGCCAGTATAATAGAGATCAATAGAATTAGTGGGGTGATAAATTGTGTATTGTTGTGTGTTGTGTGACCGGCCAGATTCGGTCTTATGTAGCAAAATTTGAAATCTTGCTTTTTTTTAAAGTAGACTTGTAACCTCACTTTTGAGAAAATGGCCTTTGAATGTTTTGGTACACCTACTGGAGAGCTGTTCTTTGTCTACACCCATTCAGCATCGTTCACACCCTCTTAAGCTTTAGCACCACCCATCTCTTTAAGGGTTGATCCGAGAATTCTGTCCTAACAACAGCAATCAAGCACCCAAGCTAACTGGCTAACGTTGGCTAGCTTGCTAGGTACTTCCAGACACAAATGAGAGAACAGCTCACTCTGACCATTTTACCTCACCCTATTGAAATGGATACTTGCATAGTGGAATCTTTTGTTAAGATATCTAGCTAGCTAGCTAAACAATGAACCATAATCCCAACTCATGACGTTACGACCCTGCATGAATCTGCAGGTAGCTAACTAACCAGGTAACATTTTTGCTAGTTAACATTAGGCTATAACTAGCAAAGAAATGGTCGGAGAGGGCACTTCCTGTATGCAATCTTCTCAGTTTTTGGCCTGCCATATGAGTTCTGTTATACTCACAGACACCATTCAAACAGTTTAAGAAACTTTAGGGCGTTTTCTATCCAAATCAAACAATTATATGCATATTCTAGTTCCTGGGCAGGAGTAATAACCAGATTAAATCGGGTGCGTTTTTTTATCCGGCAGTGAAAATACTGCCCCCTATCCTAAACAGGTTAACATTAGGCTATAACTAGCAAAGCAAATGGCCCTGAGATACAAATAATATTACTTCACAGATCATACATGTAACATTAGCTAGCGAGCCAGTCAGCTAACGTTAGCTATCTAGCTAACAGTATGCTTTAACTTGCAATGTAAATTACTTTCTGACTAAATTAGAAATGTGTAATATCAGAAAATATAGCTAGCTAGACTATCTTACCCATATACATGGATGAACGCTTCTCCCTCTCTGTCACGGATGCCATGGTTGCCCTTAGTTTGAAGATGTAATCCAGAGACAGGTGTTTTCTCCATCTCCTTAGCTATCATACTCTAAATCCAGTGATTTCAAAACTCGGTCCCTAAGAAAGTTGCGAGCAACACTTATGCAGTTCTACTACAGGAGATCTTTCAAAAAAGCTGCATTAGACAGAACTATCTACACATACTGACCAGCTCAAAAAGACAGAAGCTACATGCAGACCAATCCAAATTCATCTCTCAGCATGTCCAGCCCAGTCATTATCTTTGCCAATCATGGCTAACGAGAAGGTTGCTCACTTTTTCTGTGGCTAAACCAACTAGGCTCGTAATTTAACAATTGTATTCTTTATTTACAGATGTCATACAAGTGTTTTATTAAGGCAGACATAAGTTTACATGTTCCAGAAGGCATTTCTGCCAAAAACACATTTTGATTTAAAAAAAGTTTACGTTCAAATGGCTCTCCTGTGAAGTAATGACACGCGACATACAACTAGTTTCCTGAAAAGAGTCACAGAATCTGATTCCACCATGTGTTTCCAACCCCAAGCTCTGCACATGGTGAAGGTAAGTTGGCAAAAATATCTACAAGCTGATGGCTAAGATAGCTCAATTTACAGTAAGCATGGTATAAACATGAATTGGGTTTGTGTTATTGGGTTACAGGTGGTTAGAGGCAGCCTGAGGACCACAGAGTATCTTGTCTTTAATTTAGTCTATCCCTCTTCTCTTTTTACCTTTTCTTTTTGTAAAACTCAGGTTATCTGGAGTCCTTCCACAGTGCTCTGCTGAGAAATACCTTAAAGTGGGGCATTTTGGGTACACAAACATGAGGGAGGGGTCACACCTTGCGATTACGGAGCATAACAAGTTTTTACGACAAAAAACGAGCAAGGTACACTGAAAGGTCTAAAATCAAGACAACAGTAATGACAAAACCACTTCATTCCTCTCTCTGCAGTTTCTCAAAACACAATACAAAGACACGTCTACAATAAATCCCCTGCTACTACTGACAAGATTGATCCGTCAAAGTCAGTGTGAGAGGTTTACATATACTGTAGATCTTTGAGATGAGGAAGGTGTTTTTGGTTGTGTTTAGAGACAGTGAATGTATTGTTGTTGTATGAGAACGTTTGAAAGGTGCCATTTCTCCTCAATCTCCCATGTACAACAAAGCATACCGTGTAAGGACTGTCCTCCTTCTGCAGCCCCTCCAGCCCATTCACGTTGTTGTCTTAGCCAGCTGGATGAGACATAAACATTAGCCACAACCACTCTGCTTCCACAACTCAACATGCAGTCGCTAGCTGCAGCGAACTGAAAAGAGGAGCGACCCAGGGATGTGTGTGCTTTGGGGACCTTAAACAGAATGTGACTGGCAGAACAGGTCTTGTATGTGGAGGATGAGGGCTGCAGTAGGTATCTCAGATAGGGGGGAGTGAGGCCTAAAAGGGTTTTATAAATAAGCATTAACCAGTGGGTCTTGCGACGGGTATACAGAGATGACCAGTTTATAGAGGAGTATAGAGTGCATTGATGTGTCCTATAAGAAGCATTGGTGGCAAATCTGATGGCCGAATGGTAAAGAACATCTTGCCGCTCAAGAGCACCCTTACCTTCCGATCTACAAATTACGTCTCCGTAATCTAGCATGGGTAGGATGGTCATCTGAATAAGGGTTAGTTTGGCAGCTGGGTGAAAGAGGAGTGATTACAATAGAGGAAACCAAGTCTAGATTTAACCCAAGCCTGCAGCTTGGATATGTGCTGAGAGAAGGACAGTGTACCGTCTAGCCATACTCCCAAGTACTTGTATAAGGTGACATCCTCAAGCTCTAAACCCTCAGCAGTAGTAATAACACCTGTGGGGAGAGGGGCATTCTTCTTACCAAACCACATTACCTTTGTTTTGGAGGAGTTCAGAACAAGGTTAAGCGCAGAGAAAACTTGTTGGACACTAAGTAAGCTTTGTTGTAGAGCGTTTAACACAAAATCCGGGGAGGGGCCAGCTAAGTATAAGACTGTATCATCTGCATATAAATGGATGAGAGAGCTTCCTACTGCTTGAGCTATGTTGTTGATGTAAATTGAGAAGAGTATGTGGCCTAGGATCGAGCCTTGGGGTACTCCCTTGGTGACAGGCAGTGGCTGAGACGGCAGACGTTCTGACTTTATACACTGTACTCTTTGAGAGAGAGAACTATCAAACCAGGCCAAAGACCCATCAGAGACAACAATACTCCTTAGCCGGCCCACAGAAATGGAATGTACCGTATCAAAAGCTTTGGCTAAGTCAATAAAAATATCAGCAGAACATTGCTTAGAATCAAGGGCAAATGGTGACATTATTGAGGACCTTTAAGGTTGCAGTGACACATCCATAACCTGAGTGGAATCCAGATTGCATACCAGAGATAATACTATAGACATCAAGAAAGCCAGTCAGTTGATTATTGAAAAGTTTTTCCAACACTTTTGATAAACAGGGCAAAATAGAAATTGGCCTATAACAGTTAGGATCAGCTTGGTTTCGCCCTTTAAATAGTTCAGATTTGGGGTGGCAGGTAGCCTAGTGGTTCGAGCGTTGGGTCAGTAACTGAAAGGTTGCTGGATTGAATCCCCGACCTAACAAGGTAAAAACCTGTCTTCCTGAACAAGGCAGGTAACCCACTGTTCGCCGGTAGGCCGTCATTGTAAATAAGAATTAGTTCTTAACTGACTTGCCTAGTTAAATAAAGGTTCAATATTTAAAAAAAATAAACTATGCACCGTGGCCGCCTTCCAAGCAATGGGAACCTACCCAGAGAGGAGAGACAGGTTAAAATGGTCAGAGATAGGCTTGGCGATGATCGCCACTACAACCTTAAAGAAGAAAGGTTCTGACCCATATGCGCTGTATAGATGTTTGATATAATGTACTCTATGTCACTAATGCTGGTCTATTACAGATAGTCAAGCTCTGATAACCAAGCTCTGATAACCAAGCTCTGATAACCAAGCTCTGATAGCCAAGCTCTGATAGCCAAGCTCTGATAACCAAGCTCTGATAACCAAGCTCTGATAACCAAGCTCTGATAGCCAAGCTCTGATAACCAAGCTCTGATAACCAAGCTCTGATAACCAAGCTCTGATAACCAAGCTCTGATAGTCAAGGTCTGATAGTCAAGTGGTTTCTTCACTCATACATCATAGTTTCTGGAACAGTGCTGGAAAGGATGAGAAAAGGTCTGAGCCAGCACAGTATGGTTTGAGTCACAGGGACCATGTGAAAAGACAACAGCAGGATCGTGACAATAAGAGCTTGACTATCAGGACCATGTGAAAAGACAACAGCAGGACCATGTGAAAAGACAACAGCAGGACCATGTGAAAAGACAACAGCAGGACCATGTGAAAAGACAACAGCAGGACCATGTGAAAAGGGTATTAGTGCCATTGATAAACTCTGACAGACAAGCTAGTTTCCATGGGGGAGTTTTTCCTCATCTGCATCCCCAAACCCTCCTCTATCACCGATCAAGGGTTCTGTTCCAAATGGTACCCTAATCAATAGTGCAGTACTTTAGACCAGAGACACTATAGGTGCACTATAATGGGAACAGGGTACCATTTGGAATACCGCTGAAACGCATAACCTCTTGACTGAATTCACAGAGAACATTAACTTTTATATTTAATGACTTTCTCTTCTCTTCCTATCCAAGATGACTGCCTAAGAGGTCTAATAAGAAGTAGGTTTCTCTCTCTATCTCCATAAAACAGTGCTCTTACTCATTATGTAAAATACAGGAGTGCGAGAGAGAGTGTGGGAGAGAGACAGAGAGAGACAATGAAGCAGGGAGGGATAATCCCATAGAAAAACCATTGGTACAGTTGATTGCACTAAAGTACTGGAAGATAAAGGCAATTTCATCCATCAGGGAAGCAGGACAGATAGAAAAGGAAAGCAGTAAAGAACATGTTCAAGGTTTTTAATATAATTTTATGCGTCCACTCCATTGATTATCCACCATTGTTCACCAAGGAGCTGATTGTGGACTTCAGTTGACAGCAGAGAACGTACGCTCCCAATCACATTGAAATGGTCCATTCACACAGACAGTGTGGTGAAGAAGGCTGAAGAAACTCAGCTTGACCCCTTAGACGCTCACAAATTTCTAAAGATGCACCATTGAGAGCATCCTGTCGGGCTGTATCACCGCCTGGTATGACAATTGCACCGTCCGCAAGGGGCTATCCAGCCCAACGCATCAACGGGGGCACATTGTTTGCCCTCCAGGACATCTACAGCACCAGGTCTCACAGGAAGGCCAAGAAGATCATCAAGGACCTTAGCCACCCGAGCCACGGCCTGTTCACTCTGCTACCAGCCAGAAGGAGGAGACAGTACAGGTGTATCAAAACTCGGAATGAGAGACTGATTAACAGCTTCTATCTCCAGACCATCAGACTGTTAAATAGTCATCACTAGCCGGCCTCCATCCAGTACCCTATCCTCTTCCCAGTACCCTTCCCTCCGCCCAGCAGCTTGTAAATGTAAATATAAATGTTGTTAACATTTCAACAAAATAAAATCCACGTCTTAAATGTTGCTACATTTTGGAAATAGCAAAGAAAAACGTGTAATCTGCTTGACACATTTAAAAATGTACTTATCTTAGAGATCACAAAGTCAGCTAATTTCCACTCCATTCATCTGCAAATCCGTTTGATTCATACTGGTTTGTCTGGCTGTCATGTTATTATTTTAACCTTCCCTGATCTACAGTGAAATAATGTAATTTCAATAGTCCTCTATTATGATTGATGTTTGTTCTATCTCACATAGCTCATTAGTACCCCCTTTTGGTTGAATATATATGTACCTATTGTAGGTCCTAGGATACAATAATGAACAATGTTGAACTAACAAATACCATCAAGGGATATGTTACAATTTACAACAATGAACCCTTGTGAAACAGATGTGAAAACCAACCTGGCAATATTTATGATTGAAATATTTAAACTTTGATATTTGTTGGTTCAGGTGTTTCATTAACTTATTTTCACAGATTTTTGGGGGTGGGATACTTGCATGGCAATCATAGACTAAAATACTGAATTCTGTTGTGTGGAATATAGAGGAGATGGTTGCTGTGTGGGTGGGAGGTTCTGCCTGTCATTTGTTCTCAACAGGCAGCCAGTCTCGTCAGGGGGACTTGAAGAGGGAGACGGCGAAGTCCAGGCACTGCTGCTCTCTTTGTTCTGAGTGTTTGCAGTGCTAGTGTTTTTTAGTTCATCTGTTTATCTCACATATTATGTGCCCAGTATGATAGAGCAAGAAAACTTTCTTAGCAGATAATGACAACATGACAACAACAGTAGCTGTAGATGATGTAATGAAAAGTTGGAGGGTGGTTGGTAATGGAGGACATCAGGTGGATCCACGTCTGGGTGTTGGGCAGAACCCCCTAGGTCCTGGAGAACAGGAGTTAAAGGGTAGGAGGGTAGGAGACAGAGACGTAAACAAGCGAACACACAGGTTTACAGGTTGATCAAGTATATAAAAGAGACCTGGGAAACCTCGCTGCTCTTTCACTCTTAGCTGGGCTCACCATCCGTTAATGTGAATATTAAAATCTCAGATAACAACTATTTGAAATTGCACACAAAATAACTTTAAGCTAGATTTAGTTTCCCTAACACTGATATTTTTTTATCTTTGTCTTCCTAGGGTTACCTCGGTGGAAGACAGCAATCTTCTCCAGGTGGACGGTCAACCATTGAAAGCCCTGACGCCCTACACTTCAGTGACGCCCATGAGACAAAGTATATTAAAATGGTTGACATTTGAGAAAGCAAGAAATGGTAGTTACTCTTACCTCTCCAAATGACATCAACTGTCCGAACCACCCAGGAGGTATCCCATACACCACAGCCAGTGAGTTCGGATCAGTCTGATTCTCTATGCTCTGAGTCGGAGGGGGACCAGCTAGAGGTAGGCTATACTTTCAAAAACTGTTGAAAAGAATGTATCTCCCATTTCTAACACTGCACTAATCCATCAAATGTTCTCACAGGTGGCTTGTGTCGGACTGGAGGTGTGTGCGGCATTGCCATGCTGTCAGCAGGACCAACACTGGCCCAGGAGTTTGTCAAGATAGTCAATCTCAAGGCTAACCACTGAGTCACGGTAAGCAGCCTTCGCTCCCAGGTAGGTACAGTTAAGGTGTATGACTTCTAGTGGTTATAACACCAGCCCAGAGTTTCTCTCACCTCTCACCTCTCTCTTATCTTCTCCAGGGCCATTCCTCACCTCCCTCATCAACCCCACTGACACAAACAATTACAGTCAAGTATCCTTTCTCTTCTGTCCGCCATTAACATTATTGCATGTCTGATCAAATGTTTAATTTAAATTAAATCAATCAATAACTGTTTTTTTTATATACCCATTAATGGGTTGACCAACGCTCCCGAGTGGCACAGCAGTCTAAGACACTGCATCTCAGTGCAAGAGGCATCACTACAGTCCCTGGTTCAAATCCAGGCTGTATCACATCTGGCTGTGATTGGGAGTCCCATAGCGCGGCGCACAATTGGCCCTGCCTTTCGTCCTTTTGTCCAAACCAAGTCATTCACCCGGATGTCGAAAACACTTGGTCCCGTTCTTGATTCTCCTCCGTTAGCTCTCCTGTTTTTCCTGCGCCTTGTTGATGTTCAGTCTCACCTTGATAACAGAAATAAATGCAATTATATTTCATATTATTACAAATACATATCTTACATATCTCTTGGAGGGACAGAAAATGAATGAACAGTAGACAGCCTGTGCCTGAACGTGGTCTTCGGTAATGACTCTAATCTGGTTTGACAACTTCCACTACATCAGGTGGAGATTTAGTGATCCGAAAGTACGTTATACAAAAATAGCAATAGACAAACAACAACACATTAAGTCAATCACACTGCTGTTGTGTGCAAAAGAGAACTACCTTCAGGTTGGCCTCCCACCGTTCCTGGTGGGAGGCCACCGTTCCTGGTACCCGTCAAGGGACTTTCCCATGGTAGTCTTGAGGGTCTGGTTGGTCCATTCATACAAAACTGGAGGAGGGGAGGGGGGGGTAAGAAAAGGGATATCTATTGACAATGGAAGATATTGAAATCTGTCTGATTATGTACCATGGAAAAACTACAACAAATTGTAATATCCACACCTTGTTCCAGATTTCACAACCTTTGACCTTTGGTCACATATGATGAGATCAGCAGAAGCAAGGGTTGTTGAAGTCGTCCATCATCGCCTTGGGGGTGGCTTGGCCAGTCTTATCCTAGATGGGTATCATACAAAACTAAAATCATTTTAGCTTCCTTTTAAATGGGTTATAGAACATCATTTTTGAGTTATGCACGTTTTATTTTCCTTTACTGACCTTAATATGTGTTGCCTCCACCCACTTGGTAAAGTAATCGTTCGCTATCTGACATCAGCTGTTGTCAGATGAGGTCCACCCATAACATTTAAAGCGTTAGAGAGAATATTACTTTATTCTTACCCATATCTGTGTCATACAGTATACAGATTTTCATATTTTTAAAGCTACTGACACACACACACATTCTATAATATTGAACTCTGCTGTGGTCAAATAAAGCGACCATTACAGAACAACTTATCAGGGCGAAATTTTAACTGGGACACTTATCGATCATGTTCCATGGTGAAACAACCTTGATGGGCTTCAACTCCGGCACCACAGTCTTTATCTTCTCAAACTTCTGGCAGGCGAGACAGGTACTGACCTTTACGCACAGTGACAAATAATTGAAAAATTGTGTGCTGTCTGATATGACATTAATTGATATCAGATATAATAGAATGTGATTGAAAAACAAAAGGTTATTTCACTTGCCCAGCTGTCCACATCCTTGACAATTCCCCGCCAGAAGAAGCGTAGGTTGATTTTGGCAATCATGCGCTTCACTCCGAAATGTCCAGCATGCACCTCTGTCAGCACGACCTCTTTCTCCTCCTTAGTGAAAATCCCCCTCCTGTGTGGCTGGCCATCCTTCCCCCGTAGGTAGATATGATTAACTTACAAGTTGGAAGACAAGAGTTGTTGAAATACTAATGTCTACATTTTATTGTTTAGTTTCTGTAAGCCATTTAACAAACTATAACGGACTAATATTTGAATTGGAGTTGATTCCAAGACAATACATAAAAGACCGTAAATACACAACAACTTGAAGTAACCACATATTTTTGTCATGGAACATGTTCTGATTGGCCTGTGAGGGGCCAAGCCTCGACACACCGAACAAATTGTTTATTCATCAAAACCCGGCCCTTTTTTGCACCAACGACAGCAAGTGCACCGATAATTGTGATAGTGAAAATAGTAAAAATATTTCTAACAAACCCATGGACCTACAGTATAGCCCTACTGCCTGTGCTTAGATGTACCACTGTGTTGGGTTTGTTAAAATAGAACTCTTAATATTAAACAGCTGCAAATTATTGATATATCAAAGTGTCACCAACAACAAAAAAACATAATCAATAGGCCTATAGCAAATTCAGCATATGGCATACATTTTTCACATGCAAATAGCACTTTTCGGTAGTGCTCAAAGCATGCCATTCCGAGAACACCATTTATTTTTCAACTCAATGAGCCAAATTAGTCGTCAAAATCATAAACAACAGAGTAGGCTAATTACTCCTTTGTTTTCGGGATATTCTCATGTAAAACTATTTGGCTAATCTATTTTTCCATATTTCCAAGTCATATTCTTGAACACCAAGGGGTGTTCAAATAACTTGAATAACTTGAAATCTTTGTTTTTTTTATGTAAAGATATAGCCAAATCATATTATTATCTACAGTAAAAAGCGATTGGTTAGAAGAAGCCTACATAACTAACCCATTCATTAAAAAACAACATCCATGAATGGCCAGCAATGTAAACTCTGACGTTGAATTGATCCCACTGGGCACCGGTTGAATCGAAGTTGTTCCCACATCATTTCAATTAAATCACGTTGTACCAACGTTGAATAGACGTTGAATAGACGTTGTACCAACGTTGAATTAGACGTTGAATTAGATGTTGTACCAACGTGGAATAGACGTTGAATAGACATGGAATAGACGTTGAATAGACGTTGAATAGACATGGAATAGACGTTGAATAGACGTTGAATAGACGTTGAATAGACGTTGAATAGACGTTGTACCAACGTGGAATAGACGTGGAATAGACGTTGAATAGACGTTGAATAGACGTTGAATAGACGTTGAATAGGCGTTGAATAGACGTTGAATAGACGTGGAATAGACGTGGAATAGACGTTGAATAGACGTTGAATAGACGTTGTACCAACGTGGAATAGACGTGGAATAGACGTGGAATAGACGTTGAATAGACGTTGAATAGACGTTGAATTAGACGTGGAATAGACGTGGAATAAACGTTGAATTAGACATTGTACCAACGTGGAATAGACGTGGAATAGACATGGAATAGACGTTGAATTAGACATTGAATGTCTGTGCCCAGTGGGATGTTGTTCAGTTGGTAATATAAATGTTTGTTTTCTTCTAATGCCTCTTAAACCGGTTTACGTTTATTGGGATGTGTCTTGTCCTTGAGGCAGAACTGAGCGATTTCCACTAGATGGTCCAGCTATCCAACATATGCATCAAGTTGTATGTGTAGACCTGACTTGAAATAGTAGCAAAAGGTGGGTGTTGAACTTTTGTTGCACACATATCCAGAAAAAAAGAATGTTGATTACATAATGAAAAAAGTTTGACTGCAGTATTTTATTACGCAGCATTGATGCAATGATGCTATTGGTCGAGACGTCACGGATAGCAGTTTGGTTTAGGTGAAGGTTAAAATCAGATTTGATGACTTTGTGGCTGTGTTAGCTAGTGACTACTCTGCAGAGATGCTTCCAGAACAACAAGATTCATGACAAAAACCGCTAACCTGTGCCACTTACAAATACTGACCACACCGGCCGTGTTACGTGCGCGAGCGTTGCAAAATAAGTGTACACATACATGTTATTCAATCATTTCATCCAAACTGCTAGCGTGAGTCAACGAGCGTCTGCATAGCCCAGGCGCTAAAATAGAACTTGCTCCCGTCTCCTCATTGGTTTTTAGAAGTATATACCCACGTGGGTGATTGAAAGATGAACTGAGGTCCACACTCCAGTCCAGTTGGTGGTGGTAATGCACCTTAAAGTTGGTTGCCAACCACCGTATAAATTCCGCATGACGGATCGGCGATGGCTAGAAGACCGGTGACGTCGACCGCCCGAACAAGGAGAGGGACCGACCTCGGCGGAAGTCGTGACAGCATTGTTGTGCAGTATTTTCCCATTTAAAAAAAATATAAAATTATAATTTAGAGCTGGATTCTATCAGATTCTCGCTAACCGACATCTGCATAGCGCAGTGGTATTCAAAGTTGACAAATTTATCCCAAAATTAGGAGTGCAAATTATTGCATCGAACAATATACAAACGTTTTGTAATGAATTTAAGGTTATTTGTTGATTTAAAAATAGAAATGTACAGATTTTAAGGTTGTGTCATTCGATTTAGGGTGGAGTCAAATCTAATCAAATCACATTTTATTGATCACATACATGTGATTACCAGATGTTATTGCGGGTGTAGCGAAATGCTTGTACTTCTAGTTTCGACAGTGCAGTAAATATCTAACAAGTAATATCTAACAAATTACACAACATATACCCAATACACATAAATCTAAAGTAATGAATTAAGAGTATATACATATGGACGAGCGATGTCAGAGCGGAACGGACTAAGATACAGTAGAATAGTATAGAATACAGTATATACATATGAGATGAGTCATGCCAGATATGTAAACATTATTCATTGACTAGTGTTCCATTCCTTAAAGTGGCCAGTGATTTCTAGTCTATGCCTCAAGGCAGCAGCCTCTAATGTGCTAGTGATGGCTGTTTAACAGTCTGATGGCCTTGAGATAGAAGCTGTTTTTCAGTCTCTCGGTCCCCGCTTTGGTGCACCTGTACTGACCTTGCCTTCTGGATTATAGCGGGGTGAACAGGCAGTGGCTCGAGTGGTTGATGTCCTTGATGATCTTTTTGGCTTTCCAGTGAAATCGGGTGCACCCGGTAATACGTTGGGCAGACCTCACCACCCTCTGGAGAGTCTTGCGGTTGCGGGCAGTGCAATTTAGGGTGGAGTCACATTCTGGCAGTATAAAAAATGGGGGGTCCACACTGGAAAAGTCTGAATACCACTGATAGTGGCTATGGAGGTGGTGTAACTGGTTATTTTGGAGGTGGAGGTGGTTATTTTGGAGGTGGAGGAACTGGTTATTTTGGAGGTGGTGGAACTGGTTATTTTGGAGGTGGAGGAACTGGTTATTTTGGAGGTGGTGTAACTGGTTATTTTGGAGGTGGTGTAACTGGTTATTTTGGAGGTGGTGTAACTGGTTATTTTGGAGGTGGTGTAACAGGTTATTTTGGAGGTGGTGGAACTGGTTATTTTGGAGGTGGAGGAACTGGTTATTATGGAGGTGGAGGAACTGGTTATTATGGAGGTGGAGGAACTGGTTATTATGGCGGCGGTGGTAGAACTGGTTATTTTGGCGGTGGAGGAACTGGTTATTATGGCGGCGGTGGTAGAACTGGTTATTTTGGCGGTGGCGGCAGTAAAGCAATTCCACCACCGTGAAATGATGAACTCTTAAAAAGTATTTTGTCATATATGTATGTTTTCCTTAAAACAAAACCTGTTTGGGATAGGGGGCAGTATTGAGAATTTTGGAAAAAATATGTGCCCATTTTTAACTGCCTCCTACACCAACTCAGAAGCTAGAATATGCATATTATTGTTCAGGTTTGGATAGAAAACACTCTGAATTTTCTAAAACTGTTTGAATGGTGTCTGTGAGTATAACAGAACTCCTATGGCAGGCAAAAACCTGACAAGGTTTCAAGCAGGAAGTACCCTGTCTGACAAGGAGTGGTGCGTCTTGCATCTGTTTATTGAAAAGTAAGGATCTTAGCTGTAACGTGACAATTCCCAGGGCTCCGATAGGCTCTCAGAACCCGGGAAATACCTGAAGGTTGACGAGGCAGCCTCAGGCTGAAACACATTATCGCCTTTGGCAAGTGGCGGCTCAGAGGACCTTTGAATGAGGCGCGTGCACGATTCGCTCCTGAGGAGAAATTTTATTCGGCTGTTTAGGCTCAATGCATATTCCCGGTCGGAATATTAGCACTTTTCTACGAGATAAATGGCATAAAAAAATGGTTTTAAACAGCGGTTGACATGCTTCGAAGTACGGTAATGGAATATTTAGACATTTTTTGTCACGCCAATGCGCCATGCGCGAGACCGTGATGTTGCATTCTGATAGTGTCTAGAACTCATGAACAAAACGTCGCTGTTTGGATATAACGATGGATTATTTGGGACCAAACCAACATTTGTTATTGAAGTAGAAGTCCTGGCAGTGTATTCTGACGAAGAACAAGCAAGGTAAGAACAATTTTCTTATAGGAAATGTGATTTTGGTGGAGGCTGACCTGGGTGGGTGTCTAAATAGCTAGCCCTGTGATGCCGGGCTATGTACTTAGATTATTGCAAAATGTGCTTCATCCGAAAAGCTATTTTAAAATCGGACATATCGAGTGCATAGAGGAGTAATGTATCTATAATTCTTAAAATAATTGTTATGCTTTTTGTGAACGTTTATCGTGAGTAATTTAGCAAACTGTTAGTAAATTCCCCGGAAGTTTGCGGGGGTTATGCTTTTTCTGAACGTCACATGCTAATGTAAAAAGCTGTTTTTTGATATAAATATGAACTTGATTGAACAGACATGCATGTATTGTATAACACAATGTCCTAGGTGTGTCATCTGATGAAGATCATAAAAGGTTAGTGCTGCATTTAGCTGTGGTTTGGGTTTATGTGACATGATATGCTAGCTTGAAAAATGGGTGTCTGATTATTTCTGGCTGGGCACTCTGCTGACATAATCTAATGTTTTGCTTTCGTTGTAAAGCCTTTTTGAAATCGGACAGTGGGGTTAGATTAACGAGATTCTTGTCTTTAAATAGCTGTAAAATAGTCATATGTTTGAGAAATTGAAGTAATAGTATTTCTAACGATTCAAAAATCGCGCCACTGGATTTCAGTGGCTGTTACGTAGGTGGGACGAGTTCGTCCCACATGTGCCAGAGAGGTTATAACAAGAGGTGGCTCAACTTACCCCACTTTCACATAAAGACAAAATACATTGGGAAAGGGTTATTTAAAGACAACAAATGTAGCTAGCTCCGACCAGAGAAACATTCAAAATAAAAAGCTTTTACTGAACAGTGGCTGTGTCTGAATTGGTACCCTGTTCCCTTAAAACAGAAAACATTTCAACTATTTCCTAGCACTGGGATTGAACCTGCAATCCTCAGAGCAATAGTTCACAGTTTAAGGCCTTCCTGTACACCAATCCACAACACCTTAGCAAGCCGCAAGCCGCAAGCCTACCAGAAGGTAAAACTACATGGTAACACTACATGGTAATACTAGATGGTACTAGATGGTAATAGTAGACGGTAATACTAGAAGGTAATACTAGATGGTGAAACTAGAAGGTAATACTAGACGGTATTACTAGATGGTATTACTAGATGGTAATACTAGACGGTAATACTAGACGGTATTACTAGACGGTAATACTAGATGGTAATACTAGACGGTATTACTAGACGGTAATACTACATGGTAATACTAGATGGTGAAACTAGAAGGTAATACTAGACGGTATTACTAGATGGTATTACTAGATGGTATTACTAGACGGTAATACTAGATGGTATTACTAGATGGTGTTACTAGACGGTATTACTAGATGGTATTACTAGATGGTATTACTAGATGGTATTACTAGACGGTAATACTACATGGTAATACTAGATGGTGAAACTAGATGGTATTACTAGACAGTAATACTACATGGTAATACTAGATGGTACTAGATGGTAATAGTAGACGGTAATACTAGAAGGCAATACTAGATGGTAATACTACATGGTAATACTAGATGGTATTACTAGACGGTAATACTAGACGGTAATACTAGATGGTAATACTACATGGTAATACTACATGTTATTACTAGACGGTAATACTAGACGGTAATACTAGATGGTAATACTACATGGTAATACTAGATGGTATTACTAGACGGTAATACTAGATGGTAATACTAGATGGCAATACTAGATGGTAATACTTGATGGTAATACTAGACGGTAATACTAGATGGTAATACTAGATGGCAATACTAGATGGTATTACTAGACGGTAATACTAGATGGTAATACTAGATGGTAATACTACATGGTAATACTACATGTTATTACTAGATGGTAATACTACATGTTATTACTAGATGGTAATACTACATGGTAATACTAGAAGGTAATACTAGATGTAATACTAGAAGGTAATAGGGCTTTGCATTGCTCCTAGTGGACAGTATTGAAATTGTATACATACACAAGGCATCTCCCACATCCTGGGGACCTTAACAAGCATCTAATACTGTTGACCTGGCTGGAATAGGGTGCCAGTTAGGGTGCCAGTTAGGGTGCCAGTTAGGGAGCCAGTTAGGGAGCCAGTTAGGGAGCCAGTTAGGGAGCCAGTTAGGGAGCCAGTTAGGGAGCCAGTTAGGGTGCCAGTTAGGGAGCCAGTTAGGGCAGAGAAAGGTCAAAATGGCTGCCCTTTAGGACCCACTTCTAAAGCTGGTAATTGCTTGACATTCAGGAGATCTATTCAGGATCACATTGCCTGATCACCCACCCACCCTCACTCCCAGGCTCTACCACCTGCAGTCTGAAGCATGAGCCTCTCTGTGGACCTGCCAGGGTCAAACTGCAGGTAGTGGCTGGGATGGTGTGTTTGTGTGTGTGTGTGTGTGTGTGTGTGTGTGTGTGTGTGTGTGTGTGTGTGTGTGTGTGTGTGTGTGTGTGTGTGTGTGTGTGTGTGTGTGTGTGTGTGCATAGCAGAGCAGAGCAGCAGGGTCTGGTCTCTGAAGTTCCCACGTCAGTCAACAGAGCAATTAAAGAAAGACTGAAGACTGAAGAACCTTATTAAATGTACCAGACACACACACACACACACACACACACTGATATTTTAGTAGAACATCCTGACAGGTGAGGCAGGTTGGAACTCCATTGTTTTAAGTGTTTCCAGTTCCTCTGTTAAGTCATTTTAATCTTTCCTCAGCAGCTTGCTAATAGCTAAGTCTGCATTCAATATCAAATTGGCTGTCTGGAGTCTGACAGAGGAGAGAGAGAGAGAGAGAGAGAGAGAGAGAGAGAGAGAGTCTGGGGTCTGACAGAGGAGAGAGAGAGAGAGAGAGAGAGAGTGTCTGGGGTCTGACAGAAGAGAGAGAGAGAGAGAGAGAGAGTCTGGGGTCTGACAGAGGAGAGAGACAGAGAGTCTGGGGTCTGACAGAGGACAGAGGAGAGAGAGAGAGAGAGAGAGAGAGTCTGGGGTTTGACAGAGGAGAGAGAGAGAGTCTGGGGTCTGACAGAAGAGAGAGAGAGAGTCTGGGGTCTGACAGAGGAGAGAGAGAGAGAGAGAGAGAGAGAGTCTGGGGTCTGACAGAGGAGAGAGAGAGAGAGATAGAGAGTCTGGGGTCTGACAGAGAAGAGAGAGAGAGAGAGTCTGGAGTCTGACAGAGGAGAGAGCGAGAGAAAGAGAGAGAGAGTCTGGGGTCTGACAGAGGAGAGAGAGAGAGAGAGAGAGAGTCTGGAGTCTGACAGAGGAGAGAGAGAGAGAGAGTCTGGAGTCTGACAGAGGAGAGAGAGAGAGAGTCTGGAGTCTGACAGAGGAGAGAGAGAGAGAGTCTGGAGTCTGACAGAGGAGAGAGAGAGAGAGAGAGAGAGAGTCTGGGGTCTGACAGAGGAGAGAGAGAGAGAGAGAGAGTCTGGGGTCTGACAGAAGAGAGAGAGAGAGAGAGAGAGAGTCTGGGGTCTGACAGAGGAGAGAGAGAGAGAGAGTCTGGAGTCTGACAGAGGAGAGAGAGAGAGAGAGTCTGGGGTCTGACAGAGGAGAGAGAGAGAGAGTCTGGGGTCTGACAGAGGACAGAGGAGAGAGAGAGAGAGAGAGAGAGTCTGGGGTCTGACAGAGAGGAGAGGGAGAGAGAGAGTCTGGGGTCTGACCGAAAACAGTGACCTGCTGGAGAAGCTTCACTTAATTTTTTCTTCATTTCTTTATCCTCTTTTGGTTTCCTGTGGTTCACCATTCTCTCACTCTTTCTCTCTCCCCCCATTGTCTCTCTGTCTCTCTGTCTCTTCTCTTGATTGCTTGAAAGCACTAATCACAAATGCCTGGTGCTGCTTTCAAGTTGTCCTGTGTGGTCCCATTGGCAGAGCATGGCAGACCTCTCATACGTAAATATGGATGCACGCATCACTGCAAGTTGCTTTGGATAAAAGCGTCTGCTAAATGTTATGTATTCTGCTATTAAATTACAATCCCAAGCTAAACCAAGGCACGACTGTGGATAGAAGACAGTGGATAGAAGACAGTGGATAGAAGACAGTGGATAGAAGACAGTGGATAGAAGACAGTGGATAGAAGACAGTGGATAGAAGACAGTGGATAGAAGACTGTGGATAGAAGACCATGGACAGAACAGCTTGGACAGAAGAGCGTGGATAGAAGACAGTGGACAGAACAGCTTGGACAGAAGACAGTGGACAGAAGAGCGTGGACAGAACAGTGTGGACAGAATAGCTTGGACAGAAGACAGTGGACAGAAGACAGTGGACAGAAGAGCATGGACAGAAGACAGTGGATAGAAGACAGTGGACAGAAGAGCATGGACAGAAGAGCATGGACAGAAGACAGTGGATAGAAGACAGTGGATAGAAGACAGTGGACAGAAGAGCGTGGACAGAAGAGCGTGGACAGAACAGCTTGGACAGAAGACAGTGGACAGAAGAGCATGGACAGAACAGCTTGGACAGAAGAGCATGGACAGAAGAGCATGGACAGAAGTGGACAGAAGACCGTGGATAGAGGAGCCTTTCTGAAATGCATGCATTAGATACAGAGTGTTTTAGATAGAGAGACTGGGTTTTAGAGATTTTAGAGATTTTAGTTCCACGGTGAAGTTATTGTGTACATCCCAAATGGCATCCCATTCCCTAGCGCTCTGGTTTAAAGTAGTGCACTATATATAGGGAATAGGGTTCTATAGCACTCTGGTCTAAAGTAGTGCACTATATATAGGGAATAGGGTTCTATAGGGCCCTGGTCTAAAGTAGTGCACTATATATAGGGAATAGGGTGCCATAGGACTCTGGTCGAAAGTAGTGCACTATATATAGGGAATAGGGTTCTATAGGGCCCTGGTCTAAAGTAGTGCACTATATATAGGGAATAGGGTTCTATAGGGCTCTGGTCTAAAGTAGTGCACTATATATAGGAAATAGGGTTCTATAGGGCCCTGGTCTAAAGTAGTCCACTATGTAGGGAATAGGGTTCCATAGGGCTCTGGTCTAAAGTAGTGCACTATGTAGGGAATAGGGTGCCATTTGGGATGCAACCGACGTGTTTTTGAAGAATAGGGTTTAGATAAGGAGAGGGGTTTTAGAGGTTTTAGCGTCACCTTTAATTTATTGAAATCAAGGTCTGTTCTGCCCGACAACGATAAGATGTTTCGGACATTTTAATCTTCTTCGGTGGTTGTGACGACATTGAGAGAGAGAGAGAGAGAGAGAGAGAGAGAGAGAGAGAGAGAGAGAGAGAGAGCTCTTTGTGTGGCTTAATTAGATTCTAAGGACAAGGCATGAACCACACACACAACCTATTCATCAACATGGACTCAATGTCCTCAGAGTTACGGAGTCTCAACGGCCTCAGAGTTACGGAGTCTCAATGTGCTCAGAGTTACGGAGTCTCAATGTGCTCAGAGTTACGGAGTCTCAATGTCCTCAGAGTTACAGAGTCTCAATGTCCTCAAGAGTTGCAGAGTCTCAAAGGCCTCAAGTGTTATAGAGTCTCAATGTCCTCAGAGTTACGGAGTCTCAACGTCCTCAGATTTACACATGTTTGTCACAGTAAGGATACACACACATGTGCACACTCAAACGCGCTCACACACACACACACACACACACACACACACACACACACACACACACACACACACACACACACACACACACACACACACACACACACACACACACACACACACACATGCACACACACACATGCACACACACACATGCACACTCAAACGCGCTCACACACACACAAAAACACCCTTTTTTTCATTTCCGGTCGTATTATTCACTTATCACAACAATCTGTTATTATGGATTTAGTCTGGCTGGCTGAGCTAGAGGCTTATGTTTTTTTCTAAAGCATCAACATCACTAAACATTACTAGTGACTCTTATACTGACATTGTGCCTCCCAAATGGCACCCTTGTCTATCAAAAGTAGTGCACTTTATAGGGAATAAAGGCGCCTATTCTGTCAAAAGTAATTCACTTCATAGGGAATAGGGTGCCATTTGGGACCCGGAAAATTCCATTGCTGTTGCCTGGTTTTGTTGTTGTTGAGTGTCCTGATAAATGTTTACGAGGTATTAAGTTACGGGTGTAACGGGTTTCGTCGGAAGGAGTGGACCAAAGCGCAGCGTGGTAAGTGTTCATGATTTTTAATATCATAAAACACTCAAACAAAATAACGTAAGGGAAAAAACGAAAGCGCATAGTTCTGTCAGGTACAGAATACAAAACAGAAAACAACTACTCACAAACACAGGTGGGAAAAGGCTGCCTAAATATGATTCCCAATCAGAGACAACGACAGACAGCTGCCTCTGATTGGGAACCCTACTCGGCCAACACAAAGAAATAGATAACATAGAATGCCCACCCCACATCACACCCTGACCTAACCAAAAGAGAAATAAAACGGCTCTCTAAGGTCAGGGCGTGACAGCGGGGATGTTAAAGCTCTCTAGAGTGTTGTTATAGCGGTATATTATGTAATCATTCACGTTAAAACAAATGGTGTATCTTCTCTTGGGTGAGCTCCTCCTATTGGTGCATCCTAATGTGATAAAGCTCCTCCTATTGGTGCATCCTAATGTGATAAAGCTCCTCCTATTGGTGCATCCTAATGTGATAAAGCTCCTCCTATTGGTGCATCCTAATGGGATAGTGTTGATCCCCGTGTATAGTGTTGAGTCATCTGCATACATACACACACTGGCTTTACCCAAAGCCAGTGGCATGTCGTTAGTAAAGATTGAAAAAAGTAAGGGGCCTAGACAGCTGCCTTGGGGAATTCCTGATTCTACCTGGATTATATTGGAGAGGCTTCCATTAAAGAACACCCTCTGTGTTCTGTTAGACAGGTAACTCTTTATCCACATTATAGCAGGGGGTGTAAAGCCAGACACATACGTTTTTCAAGCAGCAGACTATGATCAATAATGTCAAAAGCTGCACTGAAGTCTAACAAAACAGACCCCACAATCTTTTTATCATAAATTTCTCTCAGCCAATCACCAGTCATTTGTGTAAATTATGTGGTTGTTGAATGTCCTTCTCTATAAGCATGCAGAAAGTCTGTTGTCAATTTGTTTACTGAAAAATAGCATTGTGTCTGGTCAAACACGTTTTTTTCTCCAATGCTTTACTAAGGGTTAGTAACAGGCTGATTGGTCGGCTATTTGAGCCAGTAAAGGGGGCTTTACTATTCTTGGGTAGCGGAATGACTTTTGCTTCCCTCCAGGCCTGGGGGCACACACTTTCTAGTAGGCTTACATTGAAAATATGGTAAATAGGAGTGGCAATGTCGTCCACTATTATCCTCAGTAATTTTCCATCCAAGTTGTCAGACCCCGGTGGCTTGTCATTGTTGATAGACAATCATTGTTTCCCCTCTTCTACACTGACTTTACAGAATTCAAAGTTACAATGCTTCTCTTTCATAATTTGGTCAGATATAGTTGGGTGTGTACTGTCAGTGTTTGTTGTTAGTATGTCATGCCTACATTTTCTAACCTTGCCAATGAAAAAATCATTAAAGTAGTTGCCAATATCAGTGGGTTTTGTGATGAATGAGTCATCTGATTCAATGAATGATGGAGATGAATTTGCCTTTTTTCACAACATTTTATTTAAGGGGCTCCAAAGCTTTTTACTATCATTATTTATGTCATTTTACCTTTGTTACATAGTGTAGTTTCTTCTTCTTTTTATTCAGTTTAGTCACATGATTTCTCCGTTTGCAGTACGTTTCCAAATCGGTTGTGCAGCCAGACTTATTTGCCATTCCTTTTGCCTCATCGCTCTCAACCATGCAAATTTTTACTTCCTCACCAATCCACAGGGATTTTTATTTTGTATTTATTTAATTTAACCTTTCTTTAACTAGGCAAGTCAGTTAAGAACAAATTCTTATTTACAATGACAGCCTACCAAAAGTCAAAAGGCCTCCTGCGGGGACGGGGGCCTGGGATTAAAAATATAGGTCAAAATACACATCATGACAAGAGAGACACCACAACACTACATAAAGAGAGACCTAAGACAACAACATAGCATGGCAGCAACACATGACTACACAACATGGTAGCAACACAATATGGCAGCAGAACAACATGGTAGCAGCACAAAACATGGTACAGGCATTATTGGGCACAGACAACAGCACAACGGGCAAGAAGGTAGAGACAACAATACATCACGTGAAGCAGCCACAACTGTCAGTAAGAGTGTCCATGATTGAGTCTTTGAATGAAGAGATAAAGATAAAACTGTCCAGTTTGAGTGTTTGTTGCAGCTCGTTCCAGTCGCTAGCTGCAGTGAACTGAAAAGAGGAGCGAACCAGGATTGTGTGTGCTTTGGGGAACTTTAACAGAATGTGACTGGCAGAACGGGTGTTGTATGTGGAGGATGAGGGCTGCAGTAGATATCTCAGATAGGGAGGAGTGAGGCCTAAGAGGGTTTTATAAATAAGCATCAACCAGTGGGTCTTGCGACGGGTATACAGAGATGACCAGTTTACAGAGGAGTATAGAGTGCATTTATATGTCCTATAAGGCGCATTGGTTGCAAATCTGATTGGCGAATGGTAAAGAACATCTAGCCGCTCGAGAGCACCCTTACCTGCCCATCTATAAATTACGTCTCCGTAATCTAGCATGGGTAGGATGGTCATCTGAATCAGGGTTAGTTTGGCAGCTGGGGTGAAAGAGGAGCGATTACGATAGAGGAAACCAAGTCTAGATTTAACTTTAGCCTGCAGCTTTGATATGTGCTGAGAGAAGGACAGTGTACCGTCTAGCCATACTCCCAAGTACTTGTATGAGGTGACTACCTCCAGCTCTAAACCCTCAGAGGTAGTAATAACACCTGTGGGGAGAGGGGCATTCTTCTTACCAAACCACATTACCTTTGTTTTGGAGGTGTTCAGAACAAGGTTAAGGGTAGAGAAAGCGTGTTGGACACTAAGAAAGCTTTGTTGTAGAGCGTTTAACACAAAATCCGGGGAGGGGCCAGCTGAGTACAAGACTGTATCATCTGCATATACATGGATGAGAGAGATTCCTACTGCCTGAGCTATGTTGTTGATGTAAATTGAGAAGAGCGTGGGGCCTAGGATCGAGCCTTGGGGTACTCCCTTGGTGACAGGCAGTGGCTGAGATAACAGATGTTCTGACTTTATACACTGCACTCTTTGAGAGAGGTAGTTATGAGATGGGCTTGGCAATGATAGGGGCAGCAACCAGGAAAAGGGTCTAAACTATTTGACTCAAAATCTATATATTTTTTTAAAAACATGCTTAAAAATGCAGGAGCTCACATGTCTTTCTCGCTGATCCCTCTCCGTTTGCTCTAACAGTTTTTACTGTCATTTTTCATAATTTTCTTAATGGGTGTATGCTTATTAGTAACTGGGATAATCAATTTCATAAATATGTGCACCGTCTGGTTGGTCCTCATAACACACCAACAATGTTTTTTTAGGAACATAGGAATCACTGCAAAACTTATTGTAAGATCTCTTATACACTATATTAGGCCCAGCCTTTGGAACTTTGGTTTTCCTAGATATGGCTACTATATTGTGATCACTACATCCGATGGATCTGGATACTGCTTTAACGCACATTTCTGCAGCATTAGTAAAGATGTGATCAATACATGTTGATGATTTCATTCCTGTGCTGTTTGTAACTACCCTGGTAGGTTGACTGATAACCTGAACCAGGTTGCTGGCACTGGTTGCAGTTTGATTCTTTCACTTTAGTGGGCAGCTTGATGAAAGCCAGTCAATATTTAAATCACCCAGAAAATAATAATCTCTGTTGATATCACATAAATTATCAAGCATTTCACACATGTTATCCAGATACTGACTGTTAGCACTTGGTGGTCTATAGCAGCTTCCCACCAGAATGGACTTTAGGTGAGGCAGATGAACCTGTAGCCATATAACTTCAACAGTATTTAACATGAGATCCTCTCTAATCTTTACAGGAATGTGATTCTGAATATAAACGGCCACAACTCCACCACTGGCATTAGGAACCCACTCTCTCCAAGTAGATCAGCCACTATACTTTAATTGAATTGATAAGGCAGTATCAATATATGATAAGGTAATACAAATTGACCACAGTACTTAAGTGGCAGTCTTTCTCCAATGACATAATCCACAGGTTTGTTCTGATACAATTAGGAGTTGGAGCTTAAAAGCCTTAAAAAGCATCGCTCCTCAAAGTAGAAAGATGTACTTTGGTTTTTTTCTGTTTTTTGTTAAATGTCTGCTCAGCTCACATGCTCTATATATGTAATGTATACAATAACTATGTATTTATACTATAATCCTACCATTCTATGGAATGTCATTGACTCCCATTGACTCTGTACCGGTACCCGCCTGTTTATAGCCTCCACATTGACTCTGTACCGGTACCCCCTGTATATAGCCTCCACATTGACTCTGTACCGGTACCCGCCTGTATATAGCCTCCACATTGACTCTGTACCGGTACCCCCTGTATATAGCCTCCACATTGACTCTGTACCGGTACCCCCTGTATATAGCCTCCACATTGACTCTGTACCGGTACCCGCCTGTATATAGCCTCCACATTGACTCTGTACCGTAACACCCTGTATATAGCCTCCACATTGACTCTGTACCGTAACACCCTGTATATAGTCTCCACATTGACTCTGTACCGGTACCCGCCTGTATATAGTCTCCACATTGACTCTGTACCGGTACCCCCTGTATATAGCCTCCACATTGACTCTCTACCGGTACCCCCTGTATATAGCCCAGCTATTGTTATTTACTGCTGTTCTTTAATTGTTTGTTATTCTAATCTCTTACTTTTAAAAAATTAAGTATTTTCTTAAAACTGCATTGTTGGTGGTTACGGGCTTGTAAGTAAGCATTTCACTGTTGTATTCGGCGCATGTGACAAATAACATTTGATTTAATTTGATTTTGAATGCCCACCGCCCTTATGTCATGTCTGCTAAAATGTTTCATTTGGTTCTTCAACAGATACGGTTGACTTTGATTCTGTGTTAGTAAAGACAAACAAAATCCAACTTATCGCATGTAATGTTTTCCATGAGAAAAAACATATGGTTCTCAAACACTTAAAGAGAATGTCAGCAGAGCTACTTTACTTTTTATTTTATTTTATGGAATATTTAAAGAGGTGCTGGGTTGGAGAGGCCTATGCTGCCACCTAGTGTAGTAACAGCAGAGGTGTAGGCATCCTGATAAATAAGAATGTATCCTCTTTCCCTTATAGCCCAGCACATGGACCAAGAAGGCTGTTTGAAATACTGAATTGTTCCCTACATGATGAAAAATACACATTGATTTCAAGCTATATAGGCTCCCAACAGTCTTGAAGGAGATCCCACATATGCTGAGCACTTGTTGGCTGCTTTTCCTTCAATCTGCTGTCCGACTCATCCCAAACAATCTCAATTTGGTTGAGGTCGGGGGACTGTGGAGGACAGGTCATCTGATGCAGCACTCCATCACTCTCCTTCTTGGTCAAATATCCCTTAGACATCCTGGAGGTGAGTTGGGTCATTGTTCTGTTGAAAAACAAATGATAGTCCCACTAAGACCAAACCAGATGGGATGGCGTATCGCTGCAGAATGCTGTGGTTGCCATGCTGGTTAAGTGTGCCTTGAATTCTAAATAAATCAGAGACAGTGTCACCAGTAAAGCATCCCCACACCGTAACACCTCCTCCTCCATGCTTTACGGTGGGAAATACACATGCGGAGATCATACATTCACCCACACCACGTCCCACACCACGTCTCACAAAGACACGGTGGTTGGAACCAAAAATCGGTCTAATATCCATTGCTCGTGTTTCTTAGCCCAAGCAAGTCTCTTCTTCTTTTTGGTGTCCTTTAGTAATGGTTTCTTTGCATCAATTCAACCATGAAGGCCTGATTCACACAGTCTCCTCGGAACAGTTGATGTTGAGATGTGTCTGTTACTCGAACTCTGTGAAGCATTTATTTGGGCTGCAATTTCTGAAACTGGTAACTCTAATGAACTTATCCTCTGCAACAGAGGTAACTCTGGGTCTTCCTTTCCTGTGGAGGTCCTCATGAGAGCCAGTTTCATCATACCGCTTAATGGTTTATGCGACTGCACTTCAAGAAACTTTCAAAGGTCTAGAAATGTTCCGTATTGATTGACATTCATGTCTCAAACTAATGATGAACTGTTGTTTCTCTTTGCTTATTCGAGCGTGTTCTTGCCATAATATGGACTTGGTCTTTTACCAAATTAGGCTCTCTTCTGAATACCCCCCTACCTTGTCACAACACAACTGAATGGCTCAAACGCATTAAGAAGGAAAGAACTTCCACAAATGAACTTTTAACAAGGCACACCTGTTAATTAAAATGCATTCCAGGTGACTATCTCATGAAGCTGGTTGAGAGAATGACAAGAGAATGACAAAGCTGTCATCAAGGCAAAGGGTGGCTATTTGAAGAATCTCAAATAAAAAATGTATTTTGATTTGTTTAACCTGTTAGGGCTAGGGGGCAGTATTTACACGGCCGGATAAAAAACGTACCCGATTTAATCTGGTTACTACTCCTGCCCAGTAACTAGAATATGCATATACATTTGCTTTCGTTGTAAAGCCTTTTTGAAATTGGACAGTGTGGTTAGATTAACCTCTTACATCTGCTCCAATATCCAATGATGGGCGTGGCGCGAAATACACATTCCTCTAAAATCCGAAAACTTCCATTTTTCAAACATATGACTATTTTACAGCTATTTAAAGACAAGACTCTCGTTAATCTAACCACACTGTCCGATTTCAAAAAGGCTTTACAGCGAAAGCAAAACATTAGATTATGTCAGCAGAGTACCCAGCCAGAAATAATCAGACACCCATTTTTCAAGCTAGCATATAATGTCACAAAAACCCAGAAGACAGCTAAATGCAGCACTAACCTTTGATGATCTTCATCAGATGACACACCTAGGACATCATGTTATACAATACATGCATGTTTTGTTCAATCAAGTTCATATTTATATCAAAAAACTGCTTTTTACATTAGCATGTGACGTTCAGAACTAGCATACCCCCCGCAAACTTCCGGGGAATTTACTAACAATTTACTAAATTACTCACGATAAACGTTCACAAAAAGCCTAACAATTATTTTAAGAATTATAGATACAGAACTCCTCTATGCACTCGATATGTCCGATTTTAAAATAGCTTTTCAGATTAAGCACATTTTGCAATATTCTAAGTACATAGCCCAGCCATCACGGGCTAGCTATTTAGACACCCGGCAAGTTTAGCCTTCACCAAAATCAGATTTACTATAAGAAAAATGGTCTTACCTTTCCTGTTCTTCATCAGAATGCACTCCCAGGACTTCTACTTCAATAACAAATGTTGGTTTGGTCCCAAATAATCCATCGTTATATCCAAACAGCGGCGTTTTGTTCGTGCGTTCTAGACACTATCCCAATGGTAAATCAGGGTCGTGCACATGGCGCATTTCGTGACAAAAAAATTCTAAACATTCCATTACCGTACTTCGAAGCATGTCAACCGCTGTTTAAAATCAATTTTTATGCAATTTATCTCGTAACAAAGCGGTAATATTCCGACCGGGAATCTACGTTTCGGTAAAAAGAGGGAAAAACAGAAAGGCGGGGGCGGCCAGTGTACGCACCTAAGCCTTTTGTCTGCTGATAGACCACTTAGCAAAAGCGCTCGTGTGTTTCAGCCAGGGCTTTGAATTCCGTCATTCAGGTTTTTCCCGAGAGCCCATTGGAGCCGTAGGAAGTGTCACGTAACAGCAGAGATCCTTTGTAATGAATAGAGATGACAAAGAAGGGCAAGAAATGGTCAGACAGGGTACTTCCTGTACAGAATCTTCTCACGTTTTGGCCTGCCAAATGAGTTCTGTTATACTCACAGACACCATTCAAACAGTTTTAGAAACTTTGGAGTGTTTTCTATCCAAAGCTAATAATTATATGCATATTCTAGTTTCTGGGCAGGACTAATAATCAGATTAAATCGGATACGTTTTTTATCCAGCCGTGAAAATACTGCCCCCTAGCCATAAGAGGTTAACGAGAGTCTTGTCTTTAAATAGCTGTAAAATAGTAATATGTTTGAGAAATTGAAGTAATAGCATTTCTAAGGTATTTGAAAATCGCGCCACAGGATTCAACTGGCTGTTACGTAGGTGGGACGATTTGGTGCCACCTGCCCTAGAGAGGTTAACACTTTTTTGGTTACTACATGATTCCATATGTGTTATTTCATAGTTTTGATGTCTTCGCTATTATTCTACAACGTGGAAAATAGTAAAATAAAGAAAAACCCTTGAATGAGTAGGTGTTCTAAAACTTTTGACTGGTACTGTATATTACTGTAGATCAAATCCAGACAGGAACTGTTAGCAGATTACCTAAATCAGACATTTGATGAGATTGACAGATTTAGTAATACAAAAAGCTCACTTATGGAGTCTCTAATGAGGATTACAAAATGTATTCTCTACAGATAATTTACAGGACACCTGGAGATTACTGTTCTAACTACAAAATACTATTCCTTTTTTTCTCAAAGTAAGAAAAACTATTCACAAATTGATTACATTTTTATTTTAAAAAATGCACTTAACAATTTACTGGGTTAAAAAAAAATCCATGATATAATAATATCGGATCATTCTCCGGTATCATGCTTAATTACACTAATTGAAAATGCACTGAGAGACAGCATTTGGAGAACGAACAGAGCACTTGTTCTGGACACGAAATGGATTAAATATTTAAACAAAAAGATAGAAAACCTTCTCTGTTACAAATGCAGACATAGAGGGTAGAGAAAAGCCGACCCCAGATATTAGAATCTGGGATACCTTTAAGGCGCACATTAGTGGAATGATAATCACATCAAATCAAATGTATTTATAAAGCCCTTCTTACATCAGCTGATGTCTCCAAGTGCTGTACAGAAACCCAGCCTAAAACCCCAAAACAGCAAGCAATGGAGGTGTAATCTCATACTCAAAAGCTAAATCTGAAATTAAAATTAAATACAAATTTAAATAAAAAACTATCTTAGAAAAAGCCCATAAAAAATCTTTACAAGGTAAA